>NC_057797.1:439637936-439692828 GCF_018294505.1 Triticum aestivum | reverse complement strand
CCCATCGCCGCCGCCACCTGTGCTTATCATCGGCGGTGTGGTCCCCCGCTTCCCCCGCCACCGCGACCAGCCTCCCACGCGCTCGCCTCCTGCCTCTGCGCACCGTCGCCCTACCGCCCGCGCGCCGCAGCCTGCCTCCGCGCACCGCCATCCCCCATCCGGCCTTCCGGCGCGCCACTGCTTCACCTCCGTGCGCTGCAGCCTTCTTCCACCGCGGGGATGCCCTCCCTCTCCCCGGAGCACCTCGGAGCGCCAGGTCCGATGAGGATTCTTCACTGCCCTCCACTCGCCGGCGACCACTAGCCCACGTTCGGGTTGGGTGCTGTCCTACAGCTGGTGGAGGCATCGACCTTCGGCTGCAGGAGGCCATGACCTGCAGTTGTCCGCGCGCCTTCCCCGGGCTCCTCCTTCCTACCCACTGTCATCGTTCTCCCACCCCGCCAGGGTGACAACCGCATGGATGGGCTCGCTTAGTTCCCTTGTTGATCGTGTGCCTCGCATATAATCTGCTCGACCATCACAAACACCTGCGACGAAATTGAGCCACTTAGATGCAACCGAGGAGGAAAGGGAAGTGCAGCAGCAGGTGCGGCAGAGAAGCTATGTTCAGCTTTCAATTGCTAAACTGTTTGTTTGCTGTTAATTATCTGTAAGTGCATCTAGTGCCACCCCTAGTTGGTTTTGGAGTATTGACGACAAACCTAGTTGAGGGACTAATGTGTTTGTGAGAATTGCAGGATAACACAGGTAGAAGTCCCTCATTGATTCGGTTTTCCTACCAGAGATGACCCCTAAAAATGTATGAAGGCATTGAAGTCAAAGGTGGTATATGAAGATATTCACATTGAAGACTATGACAAGAGAAGACACCACATGAAGCCTATGGAGCTCGAAGACTTAGATCTTTCGTAGTTCTTTTTCTTTTGTGTTGAGTCATAGGAACCACCGTACTGTTAAGTGCGGTCCAAGAGAACCAGTCAGAATGACTGAAGTGATGCCTAAACAAAATCTATGTCTTCGAGTGAAGACTATGAGAGCGAATCTTGTCCAGAGTCGGACAAGTCAACTTTGCTTGCAGCCCAAGTAAAGTTGCCGTGTGAGTTTGAAATCTGACCGTTGGAACACGTGTCAGTTCCTTAGTGACCCAGGGTCATTTCGGACAAATCAGGTCGGGTTGCCAAGTGGCTATAAATAGCCCACCCCCTACAACCATAAAGGGTTGGCTGCTCAGATTGAGAGTACGGCTTTTGTCGTTTGAGAGCAACCCACCTCGAAGCCTTTGAGAGAGAATTCCTTGCGAGGATAAAGCCCTAACCACCCAGAGCCAAAGAGAATTGGGCATCACTTAAGTCTTCTTGTCTGTGTGATCTGAAAACGTATTACACTTGAGGACCGTGCATCCTCCAGCCGGTTAGGCGTCGTGTTCTGAGCATCCAAGAGACATTGTGGATTGCCGGTGAACGAAGTCTGTGAAGGTTTGGAAGTCTACCTTGAAGACTTACCAGAGTGATTGGGCGAGGTCTGTGTGACCTTAGCTCAAGGGGAATACGGTGAGGACTGGGTGTCCTGAGCTGCATGTTCAGGACTGGGTGTCCGGGACTGTGTGTCCTAAGGTTTAAATACCTAGCCGCCCTAACCAGACATACAGTTGTCACAACAACTGGAACTGGTCCAACAAATCATTGTCTTCAACGAGTCACTGGTTTCATCTTCCCTTCCCTTTACTTACTGTTACTCCTTGTGAAGTCATTGTATGTTTGCACTATCTTTTGTCTTCACTGAGTGACTGCGTGTTCTATCTGGCTTCACAATATCTTCCTACCTGATCCTTACTACATTGCTGCTATTAGTCATTGTGCTTTCACTCTATTGAATACTTGACTATGGCTTGCCTAGTGTAGTCTACCTTCCGCTGCAGGGTATTAGGTTTATTTCTATCGTTTGTCTTCATAACTCCCACGTTTTGAAGACTTTCATAAAAATCACCTATTCACCCCCCTCTAGTCGATATAATGCACTTTCAATTGGTATCAGAGCGAGGTGCTCCCTTGTTCTGTGTGATTCAGTTTAACCACCTGGAGTTTTAGCTATGTCGACTGCAGGGATAATTAAAGTCTCCGATGCGTGCCCCGTCTTCGATGGAACTGAATATCCCTACTGGAAGAATAAGATGCGCATGCATCTTGAAGCCATTGATGTCGACCTATGGTATGTCGTCGAAAACGGCGTTCCCAAGGCTGGAGAAGGTGTCACTGCTGCTGATGTCAAGAAATTTGTTCAACTGGACTCTACTGCCAAGAATATCATCTGTGGTCACCTGACCAAAGGACAGTATGGCCGTGTGAGTGCTTTGAAGACATCTAAGCTGGTCTGGGACTGGCTCTCCAAGGTCAATGAAGGCATCTCAACCCAGAGAGATCAGAGAATCAGTGTCCTTCGCAACCTCTTCAACTGCTTCAAGCGAAATGACAATGAGAATGTCCAGCACACATTTGACCGACTCACTGACATCACAAATGAGCTTCAAGCCCTCGGCGCTACTGAGATCACCAAACATGAAGTCGTCAAGACACTATGGAGATCACTTGATAGTTCGTTTGACATCCTAGCCCTGATGATTCAAGAACGTCCTGATTTCAAGACACTCGATCCATCTGACATACTTGAGAGGCTCAACACACACGAGTTTCAGCTTTCTGAGAAAAGAGATATCTACGGTCCAAACTATGGGCGAACTCGTGCCTTGAAAGCAAAAGCTGTCTCCTCATCTGAAGAAGAATCTGACAGCAGTTCTGATGATCCCAAAGACATTGGAAGGGAACTTGCTATGCTTGTGAAGAAGTTCCAAAAATTCACCAAGAAGAAAGGTTTCAGAAAGTCTTCCCGATCAAGCTCAAGGAATGATGAAGCTTTTGCTCATGACTACAAGAAGAAAACATGTCACAAGTGCAAGAAACTTGGCCACTTCATCTCTGAGTGTCCACAGTGGGACAATGAGAACAAAAAGAAGAAGAATAGCAAGGAATATGACTCTGACGACAAGAAGAAGAAGAAATACTCAAAGTCTTCTTCCAAGTCTTCCTCAAAGTCTTCATCACACAAGAAGAGCTCATCTGGCAAGGCACGTGCGTTTGTTGGCAAGGAAATGGATTCAGAGGAGGAGTCCGCTTCTGAGGAGGCGGAGGTGGAGTCTGAGGAGGAGTCCAATTCAGGCGTCGCAAGTCTGGCTACAGCATACATTGCCAAGTCCATCTTCAATACTGAAGACAATGACCTCGTCACCGACACCAATGCAAATGACAAGGACTACTCCATTTCTACCTACTGCTTCATGGCACGCGGTGCCAAGGTAAACACACACACTACTCACTATCAAACATCTAGTGACAATGACTCTGATTGTGATTTAAAACCCAGCTACAAAACACTTGCTAAAATTGCAACTGAACAACAGAAAGCTATGGAACATATTCAAAAACTGTTAGACAGAAGCGATGATCTGTTAGGTGCTGAAATGACTCGATCTGAATCCTTAATTGAAGACATAAAAAATCTTCACGTTAAGTATCAGGAACTTGAAAGTCGTCATGAAACTCTCTCAACAACTCATGAAAAGCTTTCCTATGATTATCTTCAAAGGAAGCAAGATCTTGAGAAATTGAGAGAGGTTCATGAAGATCTTCAAAAGGAAAATGAGTCACTTTGCGCCAAACAGATCAGTCCCGCTCAGGAAGGATTTGAACCACCATGTCTTAAATGCATTGAGCGTGATAATGCTACTTCTGTTGCTGAATGTTCTACTGCTACTACTGTTGCAATATCTTCAACTGTTGATGTGGTAACTAACCCCTCTGCTGAGGATACCACTGCTATTGCTGATGAGAATGCTAGGTTGAAGACATTGCTTGAAACAGGGATGTACAAAAGTCTTAAAGGGCATCAGACACTATGTGATGTCCTCAAAAAGCAGATACTGAACGAAACCCGAGGAAAGAGGGTGTTGGGTTCGTAAGGAAAATGAATGCTGATGGCTCTTACTGGAAACCTGAGCAGTACCCCAAAACCATGTGGGTTGCTGCAAAGGAACTTTCAGCAGACCCATCCAATCTATCTGGCTTCACTTGTGCTAATCCCATTATCATTGATGAATCCTTTGATGCAAACTATATACTATTTAAGAATCAGAATGGTGAAGTGTTTGCCAGGTACATTGGTACTAACTGCAGGAATGGACCGCCTATGAAGAAGATCTGGGTTCCGAAAAGGTGTCTGGAGAATCTTCCTGTGAATGTCATCATGACACCTCACGTGAAGAAGACAAACCTTAGACCAAAGGCTTCATACGGTCCAAAGGCTTCATACAGACAGAGGACTCACCTGAGTCGGACTAACGCAAATGTTTTGCAGGGAAACCATACTCAGGCATATGAATATGAGAGCGGTTCATCAAACCGCCATGTTCATAAGACCAAGAACTATTCTGCTTATTCTTATGAGTACTATTGTCTGCCTGCAAGACTGTTTGCTAGGGCTCCAAAGCCAAAATTCTCAGATGCTGCACTTAGACTTATTGCTTCTCAACCACCCTTGAAGATGTGGGTGGCTAGGAAAGCTTAACTCTCTTTTGCAGGGAAAGGTCTCCAGCAGAAAACCAAAATCGTCTGACACCATTACTAGGGACCTTAAACATCTTGTAGGGCGCAAGATCAAATGCCCGAATGGTCTTACTATGTACTTCGTTCCTGAATCGCTTGCTACTCTCCCTATTAGTCCTAATCTGGATCTACGCTTTCATAACCCATTGGTTTGTCAAATGTTTTTGCTTCACAATGCTCTTGGTGAAGCCTATCCCCCTAACTGCACTGTAGGGTATGACACCAGCGTCTTCAGAATGGATTATTGATAGTGGGTGTACAAATCACATGACTGGCAAAAGAAGTCTTCTTATGGACTCAACCTTACGTCCATCCGACAAGAGCCACACCACATTTGCTGACACTGGTAAAAGTAAGGTATTGGGTCTAGGTAGAGTTGCAATCTCAAGGAATCAACACATGGATAAAGTCATGCTTGTTGAATCCCTTGGCTTCAACTTAATGTCTGTCTCAATGCTTTGCAATTTGAACATGATCGTAATATTTGGAAAATATCGTTGCCTTGTACTAATAGAATCTGACAAGTCTCTAGTGTTTGAAGGGTATCGAAAAGATGATCTGTACGTAGTAGATTTCTCAGCAGGACCACAGCTTGCCGTATGTCTTCTAGCAAAAGCTTCAGAATGCTGGCTCTGGCATCGGAGGCTTGGGCATGCTGGCATGAGGAACCTCCACACCCTGGCAAAGAAGAAGCATGTCATAGGCATCGAGGGCGTCAAGTTCAAGAAAGATCGCTTATGCGGTGCCTGTCAAGCAGGGAAGATGACGAGGGCCAAACATCCCTCGAAGACAATCATGAGCACTACTCGACCCTTCGAACTGCTTCACATGGATCTTTTCGGTCCCACTCATTACTCAACTCTTACTACTACTGCTTGCCTCTATGGCTTCATTATTGTTGATGATTATTCTAGATATACTTGGGTGCACATAATCCTTTACAAGACTGAAGTGCAGGATGTCTTCAGACGCTTCGCCAATCGAGCTATGAACAATTATGGCGCCAAGATAAAGCACATCAGAAGTGACAATGGCACTGAGTTCAAGAACACTGGCCTTGATACATATCTTGATATCTTGGGCATCACACATGAATTCTCAGCCCCGTACACGCCACAGCAGAATGGCGTCGTCGAATGCAAGAACAGAACAGTCATTGAGATGGCCAGAACGATGCTAGATGAATACAAGACCCCAAGAAAATTCTGGCCTGAAGCCATTGATACCACATGCCATACAATCAATCGTGTTTATCTTCACAAGCTTCTGAACAAGACATCTTATGAGCTCCTTACTGGCAAGAAGCCAAATGTCAGTTACTTCAGAGTATTTGGCGCAAGGTGCTGGATCAAGGACCCACATCACACCTCAAAGTTTGCACCAAAAGCACATGAGGATTTTATGCTTGGATATGGAAAGGATTCGCACTCCTACAGAGTCTTCAATCTCTTTCATTACAAAGTGGTTGAAACAGTGGATGTGCGGTTCGATGAGACCAATGGTTCACAAAGAGAGCAACTGCCAAATGTGCTAGATGAAGTTCCATCCAGTGAATCAATCAAGCTAATGGCAACTGGAGAAATTATACCTTCTAAAGCTCATCCTGAAGAAGAACTTATCATCTCAGCACCTGATCAACATGAAGACAATGCTCAGCCTGAAGACATTCCTTCTAACAACGACAATGATCAGCAAGAGCAAAGTCTTCGCCATGTACATCCTCGCGTTGCCAATGAAGTGCAAATTGAAAGAATAATTGATAGCATCAATGCACCCGGTCCACTCACTCGTTCAAGGGCAAATCAGCTAGCAAATTTCTGTGGGCACTTCGCATTCGTCTCAATAACAGAACCCAAGAAAGTTGAAGAAGCCTTCATCGAACCTAAATGGATTCAAGCTATGCAAGAAGAGCTTCAACAGTTTGAGCTGAATAATGTATGGGAACTAGTTAAGCGTCCTGATCCACAGAAGCACAATATAATAGGCACCAAATGGATATACCGCAACAAGCAAGATGAGCATGGTCAAGTTGTCAGAAACAAAGCTCGTCTCGTTGCTCAAGGATATACTCAAGTGGAAGGCATTGACTTTGATGAAACATTTGCTCCTGTGGCTAGACTTGAAGCCATACGCATACTGCTGGCCTATGCAAATCATCATAACATACTTCTATATCAAATGGATGTGAAGAGTGCTTTTCTCAATGGCAAGATTGAAGAAGAAGTGTATGTTGCACAACCGCCTGGCTTTGAAGATCCAAAACATCCTGACATGGTATACAAGCTCAACAAGGCACTGTATAGCCTCAAACAAGCCCCTCGGGCCTGGTATGACACACTCAAATACTTCCTGAAGAGCAAAGGCTTCATACCTGGTTCCCTAGACCCCACTCTCTTCACGAAGACATATGATGGTGAACTGTTTGTGTGCCAAATATATGTGGATGACATTATCTTCGGCTGCACCAATCAGAAGTACAGTGAAGAGTTTGGATATATGATGCAAGAGCAATATCAGATGTCCATGATGGGGGAGCTGAAGTTCTTCCTCGGTCTTCAAACACGACAACAACGCAACGGCATTTTCATATCTCAAGAGAAGTATCTCAAAGATTGCCTGAAGAAGTTCGGTATGCAAGACTGCAAAGGCTTCACAACACCAATGCCAGCCAAACATCATCTGGGTCCCAACGACAATGGTAAAGAGTTTGATCAAAAGGTATAGCACTCCATGATTGGTTTTTTACTTTATCTATGTGCATCTAGGCCAGATATTATGCTTAGTGTTTGCATGTGTGCTCGATTTCAAGCGGCACCAAAGGAGTCGCATCACTTAGCTGTGAAGCGAATTCTTCGATATTTGGCTCACACCCCAACTCTAGGATTATGGTATCCAAAGGGCTCAGAGTTTGATCTGGTTGGATTCTCGGATGCTGATTATGCTGGTGACAAAGTTGATCGCAAGTCTACATCAGGCACATGTCACTTTCTAGGACGATCACTTGTATGTTGGTCTTCAAAGAAGCAGAACTGTGTATCTCTCTCCACTGCTGAATCTGAATACATTGCTGCTGGATCTTGCTGCGCTCAGCTTCTGTGGATGAAGCAAACACTCAAGGACTATGGCATTCATCTGAAGCAAGTGCCACTTTACTGCGACAACGAAAGCGCCATCAAGATCGCCAACAACCTAGTTCAGCACTCGAAGACAAAGCACATTGAAATTCGTCATCACTTTCTCAGAGATCATGTTGTGAAGGAAGATATTGATATCATACACGTCAACACTGAAGAGCAATTGGCAGATATCTTCACCAAGCCCTTGGATGAGAAGAGATTTTGCAAGTTATGGTGTGAGCTAAATATCCTGGAATCCTCAAATGTCCTGTGATCAGGCACACATCCTAACCCTAATGCATATTGATGACTTAGATGTGCAACACACGAAGTAAAGTATATCTTCAATCAATGAAGACATACATTCTAAGTGTGAATACATTAATGTGGAATTTGACTTCGGAGCGCCACGATAATTGTGCGCCGTGTCTGGGTCTAATACTTCCTATACGGTGGGTAACGCCACCACCAAATGTTCTATATTGAAGTGTTTCACTCATGGCGTTACCTTGCAATGTCTTCACATTTGGTTTGGCTTCGATCTCAACATGTCTTCATGATTATCTTCACTATGTTGATTATATAGATATATATATTAGTGTTCTGTCCTCTACAGCATTCACTTATAGCTATGTCTTCATTGTTGAATCTTTTGAACTAAGTGAATGTGATCGGACCCTAACCTCTCTATGCTTTCTATATCAAATTCTATCTCTCCAAATCATATGCATTCTATTGAAACTATCAAATGTCTTCTCTGCGTCCTTGTCAGCAGAAGATACAGAGACAACCATTAAGTCCGTTTTCAATGCTCATTACTCCACATGAAACCCGGAGAAGTAGGAACGACCACCCAACAATCAAGGCATGCGTGGGACGTGGAACAAACCCCAAAATTCCGCATAATGGCCACGTGTTCCTTAGATGCGAATCGCCAGGGGCACCTGTGTAATAGCGCAGTGCCGCCCATGTACCTATAAATACACACTTCGCAGCGGTCATTATCTCTTCTTCCACTCTCGCACGAACCCTAGCGCTACCGCTAGCCCTCGACGACGCCAGCGACGAAGCGCTTCGCTGCCGCAACCTCTCCGACGCCGTCTTCACGCCGACCGCGGACATCGTCCTCTCCTCCGTTGCCAAGTTAGGGCACGGAAGATTGAACTGCTCGGCCTCATCTTCCACTCCGTCTAGCAGTTCTTAGTGTGGTAAATAAAACTTCCTTTTTACAGCACCGTTGATCCTATGGCTGTGTCACTTTCTACCACAATCAGTTTCTATTCACACAAGTTAGATCTCTCTCATACTGCATCTCATAACATGCCTAGTATATTCACTTGCACTTCACAAAGTAGTTAGATTCCTCACTTGTACTGATCTATGGATTCGTACAAATCTGGAACCAACTCCTTATCTATGAGTGAATGTCTTCGCACGATGAGGTCAATGTCTTCTAAACTGATTTATCTTCAAAATCTTCTGAGAATGCATATGACCTCTTCCCCTTCCCTCGCACCTTAATGCTGTCACAGGTACATGTCCGTGGGAGAATCCTTTGATTCTCATAGTTTGCATTCATTTGCAGAATTCTTACAGCATCACATTAATTCTCCCGAAGCCAGTTCCTGTTGGTCCAGCAAGCGAAAACCTTTGAAGCCTTTGAACGTGTTGAAGCCTTTCAAGTTAAAGTTTATGGCTTCAGAGAAAGCAGCAAGGAAGGGTGGCAGAAAGCATCATGGAGAAACATCCAGAGATCTGCCAGATGAACTCTCAGAACTGTACAAGACAAATCCTGAAGAGGATTACAATCAGCGCAAGACCCGAATCCAATGGATTCGAAGATATTGGGCAGAACAATGGTTCAAATACCGATTTGTAACCCAGGAATATGCTGAGAAAAACGCCATCAAGAGACCGTGGGGAGACATCCTATATAAGAATCTTCTACCCAGGTCTAGAGATGAAGCCATTTAACAAGGCTTCTATCCCTGCATGGTCCGTGGGCCACAGCCTGCTGATGCACATCCATCGTCACTACTATGGTGTCGTGACGACAATCTGTTCAAGCGCAACTTCCAGTTTGCCCAGAACTCAGCGAAGCAGAACAAGAAGACTTTGGGGTTAGACTTCAACCCTGATCCCTCAGCACCAAGGGCAGATGGCACACGAGATGTAGAACCCAATGTCATCGGTCCCTTCTACAACCTTGAAGGCCTCATCACCCGTATCTTGGTTCAAGGGACTACAGTTAATGAGCCTGCAGCTGACGCTGAATCTGAAGAAGCGCCTGCAGCGCCAAAGACAGAGAAGCTGAAGAAGCCTAAAGCTTCAAAGTCTGCCCCCTCACCAAAAATCTCACGGGCGAAGCCACTGGCAACTGCACCTCCTGAAGACAGTGTGCAATCCGAAGACTTATCACGCATCTCCAAGCCCAGAAGGTCAAAATGCCTCTGCCTCACACCGGCCAAGAGCTAACTGCTGCTGCCATTCTGCGCAATGACGCCATCAATCTGTCAAGTGATGAAGATCTTGCAGATGACGCTCTTGAGCAACTCATCAAGAGCAAAGAAGAAGCAGAAATCTTCAATGATCTGCCTCTCTTTGATGTAACCATCATCCACAACTTCATTGACGAGTGGTTTGACATGCCAAACATCAACTTTGAAGATCTGCAGCTACCCATTGGCCTCAGTGTCGCCTTCCAAGGCGCCATTGCTTCAGAACTCGCTATTGCCCAGCGCATTGTTGAACTGAAGCAAAAGATTGACTATGAAAAGGCTCAGTTCAAGAAGCATATGGCCAAGCTCAGCGTGCAGGAAGTGAAGAACTTCAAGAGTATGATGCACGAGCTCAAGGAAGCCTTTGTAAAGAAACGTGCAGAAGCTTAGGGTTCGCGTGAGCGCATGAAGACTCTGGCTGACAGATATGTGCAAGCCTACAATGTGGCTGAGAAGTGCAAGGCCCTTGGGCGTCCTGGCATCGACCCCAGGATGGCCGCAAAGAAGAAGAAGAAGCCTGCTACGGCTGAACCTGACGCACCAAGGCAGGAAGCAGTTCCGATTGTCTTCCCAACTAGACTGAGTGGCTCGAAGCCAAAAAGCCGGTCAACCGCTTCAGAGCTCAAGAAGACAAGGACTGCTGAGTCTGAAGCCAGGAAGAGGAAACATTCTGAAGCCTCTCCAACCGCCCCCTCCAAGAAGAAGAGGAAGACCAAGAAAGATCGGGCTGCTCCCACAGAGCCCTTGATAGTTGAACCCATTTCTATGGTCTATCCTGAAGCTGAACGCCAACTAACTATCCATGAGCCTGCTTCCACAGAGGCTCATGAAGCTGAAGACTTTCCAGCAGCTGATCCCATTGCTGCTGAAGACATTGGTCAACATGATAATGTAGAAGATGGTGCAATCCTTCCTCAGCTTGAAAATAGCGAACTCATCAGCATTGGTCGTCCACTGACGCCAATTGCACAGGATGCTTCATGGGCAGATTGCCCACAAGAGGAAGAAGACTATGAGGCCCAGCCCACTCCAACTCCACAGGCGTCGCCCGCGTTGCGCAGGCTTCGCAAAGGTCCAAGGCCTCAAATCTCTGTTGAAGACATTCCGGCTGCATGAGCAACGGAAGAAGAAGTCCCACAAGTCCCCCTGTCCCACCAAGAAGCAGTTCTCAAGGAGAAAGTGCTTGTGACCGACCCTCCAGCTCGTCAAGTGGAGGATGAACATCTTGAGGCTGCCACAACCACCAATGAAGCTAATGTGGAGCCCTCCCCAACGGAAGAAGAAGACAGCGAAGCCACTGATCCCGTCACTTCTGTTCCTGAGTCTGCTGCCGGTCCCCAGTTCGACTATCATGTTGAGCACAGGCCTCAGGTACAGAAGCCAATCCCAAGATTGCCAAGGTTCCCAGGTCCTGCATCAGCACCTGGCTCCTTCAATATCAATGGCTTCAGGGCAGACAACACATTCTTCGATAGCTCCAGGAACCCCTACTCAAGGGAAAGGATATCATCTGATCGGTTCTGGAGCTATCCTCAGTGAAGCTATTACTCATGCATTCTTTACAACCAAGGTCGCATCTTCCCACACAAGCGCCTTGACATTGAAGCCATAGCTGGTCTGCCCTGTCTGGAAGAAGCTTTGGATTGCTTCAAGGAAGTTGGACTGCTGCCGTTCGATACTGACCAAGAGCATTGGAATGAAGAGCTGCTGCTCCAATTCTATGCCACACTTCACATCCGCGGGTACAGCAGAGATCCGAAGACTTGGGTCCTGGAGTGGATGACCGGAAACGTTCATCATGAAGCCAATGCATTTGACATCATTGAGCTCACTGGTTTGCCCACTCCTGGCGATCTCTACGAGCATGGCTGTCAGTTGCATAGTGAAGCTATTGAGAGCATCTTTAAGAGGCCGGAACCTGATATGAGTCAGATGCTCAGCATGATGAAGCCATTGCCCCAAGATGCTGCTTATCCAACAGAGTTCTTCGTTGAAGACCTTGAGTATCTGCCAAGAACCATCTATCACATCATTAGGCGAACTCTCTGGCTCATCAAAGGGCACTCTCCAAATGCCAAGCATGAGGGTGCAATGAAGACTTTGGTCTTCTATATTCTTCATGGAAAATGCTTCAATGCACAGGACTTATTCATCCGCCAACTTGCTGCATCAGGCTCTGATCTATTTGGCTTGAAGTTCTACGCCCCATGGGTAATGCGGCTAATTAAACTTCACTCCGATATCTCATATCAACCATCTGCTCGCAATCATAGGATTTTTCTGCCTGATGTGGATATCTCTACTGAAGCCATCTATCCTGAGCCTGCAAAGGAACCTCTAAGTCTTCAGAATGCAGAGCATCAGAGTTTCTCACAGAACATTGAAGGAGTTGAAGCAGTCACTCGGGTGTATCCTTTGGCTGGCACTACACGTGCACCACACCCTGCGTCTACTGAAGCCACTGATAGTACAACTGCTCCAAGACCCAAGAAGTGCACTCGTGTTCTCAACGACCGAGAGCTTCTTGTGGCTCTTCATCAGAAACAGGATAGGGATCATGACTCGCTGAAGCATCAGATGAAAAGCCTCTTGGTGGATGTTAATCGCATTCGCAATCTTGCCACCAAGAATGCTTTCGTTGCCCATGAAACCTGTCACCGCACATGGAAAGGGCTAACGATGATGTGTTCTGAAGATGATCTTCAAGAGGATGGCTTCCCTGAGCGATTCAAGTTTGACTCCACACCTCCTCGAAGAGCTGTGCTGCTAGGAACTCCATCCCTTGAAGACTCTGAGTTCTCTTCCTCTGCTGCAACAGTGACTGCCAAAGTTATCGAGGATGAGGACGATGCTACTTCACCGCCACCTCCTTTAGCACATGTCAACTCTGCTCCAAGCTCTTCAGCACCGCCAAACACCACCAACGACCCTGCTACTTCACCTACTCCGCATGGGAACGAGTAGATGCTCTATGTCTTCAAACCTTTTGGTCCTTACTGACAAAAGGGGGAGAAGCATATGAGGTTGATAGTCTTCAAGCGGGTCCATATGGGCGGGTGCTTTATATTTTGCTTCGTGCTTACAACTCTCATTTTGCTACATTTGGTTCTTTGAGTTGTAACACTTAAACTTGATGGTCGTCTACTACTTATCTGCCACTTTGTTTTGCGATGATAAATTCCGCATGTGCGACGATAAATTCCGCACTTAGATCATTCTACAGACGTCCATTTTCCATTATGCATTGTCATTATCTTCATATACTTTCACATGCATAATGGATTGTCATCATAAGTTGAAGTGGATCTCCACAAGTACAACCTGCCATGTGCATTTGCATTCCAAAAGCAAATTATTTATATGCACATCTTCAGGGGGAGCCCTTGCAACTTATGAAGACAATTCCTTATCCTTTACAATTTCACAGATTATATTCCCCGTTGAAAACTTCAACTAGTTTGTCATCAATCACCAAAAAGGGGGAGATTGTAAGTGCATCTAGTGCCACCCCTAGTTGGTTTTGGAGTATTGACGACAAACCTAGTTGAGGGACTAATGTGTTTGTGAGAATTGCAGGATAACACAGGTAGAAGTCCCTCATTGATTCGTTTTTCCTACCAGAGATGACCTCTAAAAATGTATGAAGACATTGAAGTCAAAGGTGGTATATGAAGATATTCACATTGAAGACTATGACAAGACAAGACACCACATGAAGCCTATGGAGCTCGAAGACTTAGATCTTTCGTAGTTCTTTTTCTTTTGTGTTGAGTCATAGGAACCACCGTACTGTTAAGTGGGGTCCAAGAGAACCAGTCAGAATGACTGAAGTGATGCCTAAACAAAACCTATGTCTTCGAGTGAAGACTATGAGAGCGAATCTTGTCCAGAGTTGGACAAGTCAACTTTGCTTGCAGCCCAAGTAAAGTTGCCGTGTGAGTTTGAAATCTAACTGTTGGAACATGTGTCAGTTCCTTAGTGACCCAGGGTCATTTCGGACAAATCAGGTCGGGTTGCCAAGTGGCTATAAATAGCCTACCCCCTACAACCATAAAGGGTTGGCTGCTCAGAGTACGACTTTTGTCGTTTGAGAGCAACCCACCTCGAAGCCTTTGAGAGAGAATTCCTTGCGAGGATAAAGCCCTAACCACCCAGAGCCAAAGAGAATTGGGCATCACTTAAGTCTTCTTGTCTGTGTGATCTGAAGACTTATTACACTTGAGGACTGTGCATCCTCCAGCCGGTTAGGCGTCGCGTTCTGAGCATCCAAGAGACATTGTGGATTGCCGGTGAACGAAGTTTGTGAAGGTTTGGGAGTCTACCTTGAAGACTTACCAGAGTGATTGGGCGAGGTCTGTGTGACCTTAGCTCAAGGGGAATACGGTGAGGACTGGGTGTCCTGAGCTGCGTGTTCAGGACTGGGTGTCCGGGACTGTGTGTCCTAAGGTTTAAATACCTAGCCGCCCCAACCAGACGTACAGTTGTCACAGCAACTGGAACTGGTCCAACAAATCATTGTCTTCAACGAGTCACTGGTTTCATCTTCCCTTCCCTTTACTTACTGTTACTCCTTGTGAAGTCATTGTATGTTTGCACTATCTTTTGTCTTCACTGAGTGACTACGTGTTCTGTCTGGCTTCACAATATCTTCGTACCTGATCCTTACTACATTGCTGCTATTAGTCATTGTGCTTTCACTCTATTGAATACTTGACTATGGCTTGCCTAGTGTAGTCTACCTTCCGCTGCAGGGTATTAGGTTTATTTCTATCGTTTGTCTTCATAACTCCCACGTTTTGAAGACTTTCATAAAAATCGCCTATTCACCCCCCCCCCCTCTAGTCGATATAACGTACTTTCATTATCCATCATTTTTTCTGAACCAAGCTCTTAGTGATTTAGGCATAGAGACATATTCATGACATGTTGTCAAAAAGAAACAATCTTGTCTCGCTAGAGAAGTTCATATATGCAATATTCAAAAGGTCAGATGCAACAAAAAGGTCATGCACGCCTCTCTCCTCCCCGCATAGCACCAAGTGCATCCGCTGCTCTGTCGAGACATTTGCCATGGCTAATTTTGTGTGCTTTTGTATTCATCGGTGCTTGTGTAAATGGCCAGGAAGGAGAAGCTATGGAATTCATTGTTGGCAACTATATGTGAAGATGGAAAAGCACCATTTTCAGATTCCTTTTTTGTTGATGCCCCATTCCATGCTTGTGGCAGGTGACCTCATTGGTGTCTGAAGTTGCTCCTTCCTGCTGTCATTAAACTGAATCCAGATCAAAGCGTTGATCCCCCCTGTCCAGTCTTGTATTTGTTCTCTAAGTGATTTTGATTGATGTCTGAAGTTCAACTATATCTGGAAGTGCAAAACACTTGTTTTTGGTGGTGTGTGGTGGAAATAAACTACAGATTTTTTGTTGTATTTAATTTTTTAGTTGGCTGATATAAAGAACTTTTGTTTAAGTGAGACAAAAAGAACTTATCTTTGGCTTTCCCGTGTAGGTAGTTCAGGTAAGAAAAAAGAATCCATTCTCGTGCATTTGTGAGAGAAAGTTTTCTTATGAAATTGGTGTATTCGTGTGAGAAAAATTTGCTTATGAAATGATAAAAAAATGTGAAGTTCAGGTTTTAGAAGTATGTAAGCCCAAATACATAAGCTAGATAAGTGCAGAGGAAACAAGAGTTTCGTAAAACAAATAACAGAGACCATGTTGGAATTTTCCTCAAGAAAATTGGATAAATGTGGTGTGAACAAAGAAAAATAAAAACCTAAAAGTTCAAATAAAAAGAAACAAAGCAATTCAATGTTTGTAAAAAAGGATTTAGCTCTCTTTTTTAAAAACTAAGAATTACAAAAAAATTAAAAACATGGTAGGTCAAAAAATTATTTCAAAAAGTATTTTCCATGTTTCCAAAAAGAAATTAGAGGTTCAAATTTCAAAAACATAGAGGCTCAAATGTTTATTTCAGAACCAATAAAGTTGAATTAAAAAAAACCAAGAAATTCAATTTTTTAAAATAGAGTAGTTCAATGTACATGAAAAAGTCAGATTTTCCTCATTACTGGAAAATAAACCAAGAAGTTCAATTTCCAAAAACGGAGCAGCTCGATATTTATTACAAAAACTTGAATTTTTTCCATTACTAACGAATAAACCAAGAAGTTCAATTTGAAATAACGAAGAAGTTTGACATTTACTAAAGAACTCCATTTTTTCCATTTCGAAAAATACACAAAGAGGTTCAATTTTTTTCTCAAAAATGTGATAGAAGTTCATAGTGAAAACAGTGAGAAGTTCAGGTACTGCAAAGAATGCATTTCATGTGAGAATAAAAATATAGAAAAATAAAAGCTTAAAAGGTTTTTCGAAAGAAGTTCAAGTGCTCTGTCCTGGGAGTTCAAAAATTCTTGCGAGAGAGGTTCACCTTGTATTTCCATGTTCAAAAACACAAAAAAGAAATTTTTTTTTGCGTCTTAAAATAATCCTCTCAATCCACGAAGAAGGTCAGTTATTATTTGGGAGCAATTTGATTTCAAATAGAAAATAAGAAGTCCAAATTGTAAAAATAGAGAAGTTCGATATTTATAAAAAACACAGGTTTTCTTTCATTACTAAAGAATAAAAGTAAAGAAGTTGAAATTAAAATAAAAGGAGTAGTTTGATGTTTACGGAAAACTCAAATTCTTTCCATTTCTACGAAAAATAAAAGTATGCGGTTCAATTTAAAAAAAATGTCTGATGCTTATTTGAAAACATTTTTTTCTAAGAATAAGACTAAGGAGTTCAATTTAAAATAACATAGAAGTTTGAATTATATAAAAACTCAGATTTGTTAAAAAAGTTCACGTGCACCTCCGTGCACAGTTTAGAATTTATATTGCGGGATGTCCGACATCCAATTACATGTTTTAAAATGGCAAAAAATTGACGTCCAACCTTCAGCGTGTAAAACGTATACACAAAAATGCGACGGAAGTTCATAGTGAAAACAACGAGAAGTTAAAGTACTGTAAGGAATGCATTTCAAGTGAGAATAAAAGTATAGAAAAATAAAAGCTTAAAATGTTTGTTGAAAGAAGTTCAAGTGCTTTGTCCGGGGAAGTTCAAAAATCCTTGTGAGAGAGGTTCACCTTGTATTTCCATGATTAATATTTTTCGTATAAAAATCGAAAACAATTCTTTAATCAAAATATAAAAAGGTGAAGTTCAAATTGAAATAACACAGAACTTTGGAGTTTATTAAAACCTAGGATTTACCTGTCAAAAAATAAAAAACACAACGCCATTTTTTGCACATTTAAAAACAATTCATAAACGGAAAGAAATGGTTGCTAGAAGTTCAAGTGCTCGGCGAGGAAAAGTTCAAAAAATTCTTGTGAGAGTGGTTCACCGTGTATTTAGATGTCCAAAATACATAAAAAATATGTTGTTTTTTGTCTTTTAAAACAATTCTCTCAAACCAGAGAGAAGTTCAAAGTGATAACAACCGGAAGTTCACTTACTACATGGTGTGTATTTCATATAAGAAAAATACAATAAAGTGAAACAGAGTGAAGTTCAAACAGACATGCCCCAGAAGTTCAACTACTTCATGCAGTGCATTTCCGTTAGCGATGAACGCAGAAATCATGATCTCGCCATTTTCTAATTTACCTCAGAACGACAGGAATATCATTTGTGTAAGTTCAAGTCCTCGGTCGGAGAAAGTTAAAAAATTTATTGTGAGAGACGTTTGTACAAAAGGAATATTATTTGTGTAACACTAATGAATGGATGAGAAAATTACAAACAAACATCACAGAAGTTCAACGTGAAAACAGCAGGAAGTTCAACTACTATGCTGAATGAATTTTAGATGAAAAACTTTTAAAATCATCGCGATTATGAAAAAATGATCAACATGGGAAAGTTGCGTGTTTACAGCAGCTTTCCATCGGTATATCACCTGCTCAATTCTGGTGAGTGGATGGAGAGCTACGAGTAGTGGATGGAGAGCTGCGGGCAAAAAAACACGTGAAAAACAGAGTGAAGTTCAGGTACACATGCCGAGAAGGTCAGGTTCTTCACGCGGTGCATTTTCGAAGAATCTGTTTCGAAATAAAGGCAGAACGAGTGATCTCGCCATTTTCGAAATTACATAAAAACGGCTAGGAATCAGAGAAAACCATTAACATGAAAAAGTTTCACATTTTCCGTAGCTTTTCAACGGTATATTATTTGCCCCATTCCGATAAAGTTTGTAGAAATTACGGCAAAAATACGTTTTTAGCCATTTTCAAAACTGACATAAAACAGTAATGAATTAGGAGAAACAATATGTACAAAAAAGTTTTGCATTTCTTCAAGCTTTCCAACTCCGTATCATTTGCTGCATTTGGATGTACGGTTGAAAAATTAGATCGAAAATACGAACTCGGTGGAACTTGTACCGTTTTCTAAATTACTTTTAAACCGTTCAAAATTCGAAAAAACTTTTAACATGAAAAAGTAGCGCATTTTCATAAGCTTTCAAACGCCATATTATTTGCCTCAATTGGATTTGCCATTTAGAAATGACATCGAAAATACCAACTCGGGTGTTCCGTTTGCAAAATTCTATGATTTTCCAAATTATGCTTTAACCATAGGGAATTAGAGAAAACTTTCAACATGTGGAAGGAGCGGTTTTGCAGCAGCTTTCCAACACCATATTATTTGCCTCATTCCGATAAATGGTTTAAAAATGCGATCGAAAATACGATTCACGTTTTTGTACGAAGAAAAAACGGTTTTCAAAACTGCTCTTAAACCGCTTACATTTTGCCAAAAATTTAACTTGGGTCATGATACTGGTGTCCATAGCTTTCCAACAGTATATAGCAAGCCCTATTTGGACACCTTTTAGCTGAAGTTCAACCTAGCACACGAGGAAGGTCAGGCGCGTTACTCGGGAAGTTCATATTGTGATCAGAATATTATTCTGATCCCGTGATCAGAATAGTGTTTATGTGTGTGTGCGCGCGCGCGCGCGCGCGCGCGTGTGTGTGTGTGTGTGTGTGTGTGTGTGTGTGTGTGTGTATAAGCATTCTTAGGACGACCAGCCAAGAGACTGGTCACTAGGAAGCGAGGTACCCCGCAAAAAAAGAAGAAGGAAGCGAGGTGTTTCATCAAGCCAGCTCTCGGCCACATTCAAAGTGCAGCAAGCATGGTTCGCACAAAGATGCGCCGCAAGGTTTGCTGACCTGTTTACATGCTGAATAACAAAAAAGAGGAAATATTACCGAGCGCTCCTATTTGTAAAAGGATCTGAGCCAGAATTAAGCGAGAATTGTGGCGAGTGTTCCATGCAATCAACTTCCATTATCACATGCGAGAACCCTCGAACAGAACCAAATGTGTTGAAGATTTCTTTATCACATTTTTAAAATATAATAAGAGCACAGACGCTCCTCCATCCGGTTCCTAGTATAGTATAGTACATACCTCTATAGTAGTAGTAGTACTAGTACTAGTAAACTTTGCGCTTGGCCTTCAAGTAGTAGTATACCTCACGTGTCATGCAAGAAAATAGAGATAAGTATAAGTGAGACTCAGGAACAGTCATACACGTAGGGGGAGTATGTGTAGGGGCCACTAAGGAGCAGTCAAATCACACAATAAGTTAGTCGGAAGAAGCAACCATCATTTTACTCTTCAATGACACGTACACAATATAAAATGGTTGATATGGAGAGAAAAAGAAAACCACTATATATAGTTATATACACTAGCAGGAGCCTAAGCTACAAGCCTGCTTGCTTGGGTTGCTCTCTTCACACGCATAGAACGACGGTGGCCACACCGCTGGTCACATATCTGGCCTGGTCCTGCTGCTGGGGGAAGGGAACAATGTTCTGCGTAGACGGGGACGACATCGGCGAGGGAGAAAACCCACAGTCGGTGCGTCCCAATCTAGGGTCCCCGCGGTATGGGCTAATGCCGCGTCCCAACCGCCCTTCTAGCTACAGCCCGACGTCCCAGGTAGTACATCTTCCTTTTGGAGCCGGCTTGCTCCACTGCCGCATCTCCCCACGTAGCTACATCTCCATGTCGATCTTTCTCTACTTCTACCGGCTTCTATTTGTGATGAGTTTATGTCTCATGAACTAGTGCTAGTACTATTATTCTAATCACACTTCTTGAATATCTTTGCCATCAGGGATGCTCAGCTCGATTTTAGTGGAACTGCAAAAAACCATCGTATGATCCGAGGGTGCTAGCCGTCTTTCCTTTGACAAGTTCTACCTAGCCAGGAAATTAAATCATGTTTAGGGTTTAGGGTTTAAGTTGTAGTGACCCCATCAGTATTTTTTCTTTTGTACACGCTCTCACAACTTTTGTCTTTAGTTGTGAGGTAAATATTGGCTATGATCTGTGAATCATTGAGATGCATCAGCATGCGTGTTAGTTTTCCTTTGTATTTAATGGAATGTTGTAACGGGGTAACCTTGGAGTTGGAATGAAAATGGAGTGGAAAGTTTCCGTTTTTCCGGAGAAAATGGAAACGGAGAGGAACCAATGTTTCGTTTCGTTGGATCATGCCATCGAGCAAAACCAACGTTTAAATCACGTCTGTCGCATTCGTGTCTCACCCTCCTCCACCGCTCGACCCTACACGGTCGCTCGGCATGCCACTCACTGCAAACCGAGTATACAGTAACTTTCCCGTCTGCTTGTCGATGGATCGCGCCATGGAGTACTAGCACTACTGGAAGAGATTAACGAGTTGCGGGAGGACAGCTAGCTGTAGCACGGACTCTCAAGAACTTTTTACATGCATGTTTCGGCCGGCTATGGCGACCTTTGAACACGGAGTAGTCGCATGCACCGGGAAGCAGTGCGGGCGAGCTCTCTCGGCTGGCGTGCTGCTTCAATGCCGGCGCCAGTGAGAGGTCGTGTCCGCTCTGGCCGGGCATGAATGCAGCACTGACCGTTTCAGGCGGGAAGCACGCGTGGGTGATGAAGAGGGTTCAGGTTGGTCAGGAGCGGGTGTGTCAGCGGTCTGGACACCCGCAAACAAGAGATGTTGTACGTTAATATTGTTGCGTATATAATTAACAATGCAAATAATGTGCCAGTTGGACAAATATGATTGGAGATGGAGATGGAGATGGAATTTTACGTAAACACAGATATGCATGTCTATGCCTTTTTGTTTTTTTGTGGGAACAAACTTGTATTACTCACGTAGCCAGGCTACACTCAGAGTTACAAAGTTCGACAATTCCATCAGGGCCTGAACCTAGCCAAACAGTGATACGGCCACTAGTCCTACCATAATGAGCTAAAGTATGACTGACAATGTTGTTGTTTCATCGAACATGAGCAATACAAGTATTTCAGAGTGCCATGAGCAATCTAATCTCACGCACCAAAAAACCAAACCGAGATCTATGAAGATCTCCATTCCTAATCCTCACCATATTTGTAGCTTCAAGGCAGTCGGTCTCGATATTGATATTTGGAGCTTAGACTCCCCATGTACTTTATTATATTAATATAATTTACCGTAGTATGATTGTTCTATGGTGTGTGGGTCAAAAAAAAGATTACTCCACTGCAATGCGAGTGACAAACCCTATTTGATGGCCAACAATTCTGCTTCTAGTGTGTTCGCGCAATAACACAAGCTTCTACATGAAGAGAAAATTATAGCACCCCCATGATCCTAGTATCATGCCTGTACTAGCAGTTCCGTTCTCTGGCAAGAAGAAACCATCCGTATTCAGTTTTACCCAGCTAACCTCAGATGCATGTCTATGTCTATGTCTATGTGTGTGTGCGCAATGACTCTCGCGACCTAGAAGCGGGAGCGTGTTTTTTATCGAGTTTTCTTTCTTGGTACATTAAAACATTGTCCGCCAGTTTTCGTTTCTTTTTTCCGGGAACGCGCGTATTCTATTTAAAACAACTGCTATGGAGAGAGTTTTTTACTCTATTGTATATATGGCCTCTTGTTTGATAGGGTTTCTCGCGTCTCGCTCTCTCACCCTCTCCATATCAAAACAAGATGACAGTGTCCACTCTATCTCACTCCTCACCGGTGGTCACAGATCCAGCCGAATCCTTTCCGCTGCAGAAGGTGAGGAGGTGCAGCATTGACGTTGTCGCTGTCGGTGATGGAGGAAGCCGATGCGCACCGTCCTCTCGGAGCCGGCGCTGGCGTGGACAAAGGTCCTCCGCGCCCTTGTTCGCTGCCGTCGTGTGGGCAGATCCCGCCCACCCGCCTAAGCGACATCTCGCACACCTGAGGTATAACTTCTTGTACCGGTCTAACTCCCCAGGTCGCTACATGCGGGTTTTCTTCTATGCGACTACTCCCCAGCTCCCTATGTATAGTAGCTAGGGTTCGTCGGCTGGTCCAACATCACCTACTATTATAGAGGAAATGCCACTTGAAAAGTTGTCCTGATTTATGCCTCGGTGGAGGTATACATGTTGTTTCGACAAAAAGTACATGGTGGTTGTGCGGCCATTGTCCATATGCTCCTATTGCTGCTGCTAATCTAATACTATCACTGGTTAAATGAAGAAATGTTTTTTTCTCGGTTATCCTGGTTTAGTTCCCATCAAGATAATCATGATGCTTCGGTTTGTTGGTGTACTTTTCATTAATTCTTATTGACAGTTGAGATGTTGTTGTTAATCTTGTACCACTGCCAAAACAAAGTAACAACACTATATCCCTTTTTTATATTTTTGCAAACAGCGATGCGTATCTCCATACCCGGGCATGTCTTCCTCAATTTTAGTGGAACCGCACAAAATTGGATGGCCATTGTTGTTACGCCTCACTATCCTCTGCCACATGGTTCTTCCTTCCTTGAGCTTGATTAATGAGAAGAAATAGAACACATTGAGGATTTGTCGAACTTCATAGGTTCCTCACCCAAACTTGATGCCAAATGGATGATGCATCACTAGGATGACCTATCAATGCTCATGGTTGCGCCTCATGGTTGCGTCGGCTGGTGAAGCTCATCGATTTTCGATGAAAAACAAGCTGTCTTCCATCAGTGCTCTTTGCTTGTTACCCACAAAGATGATATCCTTCATCAGTTCACCTTGGTTGCGTTGGAGACGCATTCGTCTTTCATGTTGGTGCAATTTTATCACACAATTGGCTATGAACCAAATGTTTCCTCGAAGAAGGATCGATGTTGGTACTACGAGCATAAGTTTTGTATTGATTTCTAAGCCTTCTCACAACTTTCTCTTCAGCTCCCCTGTATTTTTATTTGTCCAGCTATTAACTTTGATTAAAAAATGGTGTGGACTAAAAACCCGGATGGACGTAGTAGCCCTCCATTTTTATTTACTCCGCATATTAGATTTGACTGAAGTCATACTTTGTAAAGTTTGACCAAGTTTAGGCCGAACGCAACAAACCATAATTATTGAAAGAGGGCAAACTATACATACTATCAAACATTTCTGATAATTGAAATTAAAATCCTTTATTTGTACACACTCTCACACGTTTTCGATAATTTGGCCCATGTGTGGTTGTTCACTTCAGAGAGAGTAGTGTACCGCACGCCCGAGACAGGAAGTGTGACCAGGACGCGTGGATCATTAGTTCATCAGAAGTAGTAGTTTTCTTCACTGGTACGTTAAATTAAGAGTTTTGTTTTATACTTACACAATTTAAAAAGATTGTTATGGAGAGAATAAGAAAACCACCCCACTATATATTAGTAGTATACACGAGTACTGTATGGACGCAGCTTCATTGACTTAGTGCACCTGCCTTTGGGTTTATGACAGGTGGGCCCAAAATGTGGCTGGCCCACCTATCATATAGCCAAAAGTAGGTGCAGTTAACGCACGGAGCTCAGTCCGTACTACAGTATATATGTAGTACTATATAAGCTGGAGCCTCAGCGCTTGTTCGCTAGAGTTTGCACTCACCACACTATCAGCGCACTACATATATATACACACGCTAGAGGCTCAGCGTTCCTTTGCTAGGGTTTGCTATATTCACAGTCTCTCACCCAGTCACCCTCTTCACCAGATCTAAACAAGATTGCGTTGGCCTTTGTCTCTCTCCCCCCCCCCTCACAGCTGGTGAAGGAGGCGTCCGGATCCCGTCGCACCGGGAAGGGGAGGAGGTGCAGCGTTCACTCTATCGCCTTCGGCGAGGGAGGCAATCCACTACCGGCTGCGTTGTTCTCTTTCACCCAGCGCCTGTGCGGTAGGGCCACCGACCCCTTCTTCCTTACTGTCATACGTAGTGTGGGTAGATCCGGCCTCCCGCCGCACGCCTTGCCACATCCCGACGACCCTAAGGTATAAGTTTCTTTGAAACCATCATTGCTCTAGCTGCATGCGGATCTTTTTCGATTCTGTAGTCGAATCTAGGTCGTGGTTCAAAGAGGAAAGAAGGGTGCGGTGGGGTGGAGCATGAATCTAGGACATGGTTCAATGAGGAAAGGAGAGAGGGAAGGTAGTATAGACTGGCTATCCAGTCGCTTTGTTGGTCGAAAAGGGAAAAGGGGGTAACCCAATACACACATCTGTAAGGAACCAATCTCTTTGTTGAAAAGGGAAAGAAACTAGGGGGTCGGGTAGTTTGTGCAGGACTAGATTTGCTGCCCTCACATAGGAAAAAGGTTCAAAGAGAACAAATATGGGACCAACACAGATATGCTGCTTGGCTCCATACTCTGCATCACCCATTTATACGTGTGGACGCACATGGTGCTGTCATGTCCCATGTCCCATACAACTATTTTGGTGTTGTTAATCTAAGAATGCTGCTGGAAAATTGAAGCAATGCCACTGTTAAAAGTAAATTACATTCTTAACGAATGTTGTTTTAAGAGGATGTCTCTGTTAATATGCATCAATGCAACCGTTTTAGAAATGCTACTGTCCTACTTTGTTTTCCATCAAGATAAGTTAGATGCTTCTTTTTGTCGCCGTTTGTTTCATCCTCCTTTATTGGCCAGTAATTGTTTCCTTTTTTAATTTGCCTCTATTAAAATAGGGATATCTATTCGACTTGTTGCTATAGCAAACTTAAACGTCACGCGGTCACTTTGCTTGATTTTAGTGCAACTGCACAAAACGAGATTGGATTTCCTATCTGTGTTAGCAGATTCGTAGGTGATCTTGTGTGCGTCATGACAGGTTGGTACCTGCCTTCATCCACATGATCGTGTAGTGTCACTACAAGAAATATGTCAACTTGTGACTAGCACTATTGGTCACTGAATGGTCACTGTTTTCAATTTGTGACCTTTTTATGACCAAAAACATAAGGTCAAAAGCTGGCAGTCGTAAACTGACTATAGCGACCTTTCTTCTGGAATGGTCGTAGACGTTTATGACCAAAATACGTCTACTATGGCATTTTGGTCACCAGCAACCTCTCCAGGCCACGTAGGCATCCAGCATGGCAATCTGATGTGGCACAAGATTCAGCTCGGTCCAATTCGATTTTCTACATGGGCCTAGCCCAACAATTCGGCCTTTTTACTGTATATTTTCTCTATTAATTTTCTCTAGCTACATGGGCTTGGCCCAATAATTTGGCCTTTTTTATATTTTGGGGCATGGCCTTTTTAGTTTTTCAGTATATATTTTTTAATCTGGTCCCACAAGTCAGATGGGTCCCACTTGTCATAATCTCCTATATTGGTCCCACATGTCAAAAATGTGAGCATTGTTTAGATTATTTTCACAAATGGGCCCACTAATCAGGTTTCCATTTCACATGTCTTCAAATCACACAAATAATCAATATTTTAAATAGAACAGAAAAAATGTAGAATTTCTTAGGCCTGGAGCTCCTGTACATAGTCTATTACAATCTGTGCATAGTCTATTACAACCCAGATATGCCTACTATTACAGTACTATAATATTTATAGTTTATTACAGTCAAACAGAACAAATCTTTGCTGCTAGGGCTACACGCCGCTTCGAACTTGAAATTTCCTAGGCCTGGAGCTCCTGTAAAAGGGTGAACACAAAGGCATTAGAGTACCATCTTCATTCCTGGAGTAGATATTCAAACCTCCAGGTTTAGTGTATAGACAATCTAGAAAATATATATTTAACAAGTTTATATGCTAGTACAAAATCACCATCATTAACAAGTTTATATGGGAATGAAGACAATCATCAGTACTGGATTAAACACAATGCTATCTTCATATTAGCAAACAGAATATCTCATTTTCATATTCTCAATAAGCAAGTACAGTCTGCTTCAACCCATGTTCTAAAAAAGATGTTTATCCTAGCTTAATACAAAATGAGCAGTTGCAATTCTAGAAACAATCTGAGAACACAGTCCTCTAGGTTTGAACGAGCCAGAGAACTAAACCCAAACCAGATCAGGACACGGAATTCACAAGGAAACTCATTGCAGCAACAATTCGAACGAACAACATAAGACAGAGGCGGACAGGTGGCGGAACAGGACCAAGGCGCTTACCACGGAGACCTGCCTATGTCAGGGTGCTTCTCCTTGTACTCCTTCCTGAAGTTGTTCCTGTGAAGACGAAACACGCACCAAATCCTTGGTCAGGACGCGACTCCACACCACAGAAGCAACATCAATAGAACCAGGAACCAAGACTGGGACTCACATGAAGATGAAGAAGGCACTCGGGGGAGCTTGGGCTTGTTGGGGTCCTTCTCGGCCTTGCTCTTCTTCACCGCGAGCCTGCGCCACCACAACATAAACAACAGCAGCAAACCAAACCGAGTCAGAACCCGACAAGAAACAACAGCAGCCACCACGGGAAACAAAAACGAGATGGGAAGACGAGGGAGGGAGGGGTCGGGGCACTGACCTGGAGTCGCCGGCGCAGGAGCCCACCTTTGTTACTATGTTAAAGAAAGTTGATTTGCCAACATTGGGTAACCCGACCTGCATGAAACGTCAATACAAACTTCATATCTCCTCTTATTCCTCAATAGTAAACGTCAATAGCAAACTACTATGTTAAAGAAAATAAGATGATGGTTCTGGAAATAGTAAACTTGCAAGAAAATAAGACCACAAACACACTATTGCATTCACAGTTATTAGTAAAGCAGCGATCAAAACTAGTGATAATGCACAAGCAACTTTTGCATATGTCTATACGATCAAACATTACAGAAGTATAATTGTTATTCTCATCTCACTACACAAGTGGCTCTATGAACATTCCAGACACAATACTGAACATGCGAGGAAAAACTATAAAGAAGATATTTTACAGATTTACTGTGACATATTTACCCTACATGTGAAATATTTTTCAATAAATGAACTCGTCTAAGAGGACATGACACAATATCTACTCGTCAAAGAGGACATGGCACAATATCTACCAGCTACAAATCCCAGGAAATATCTACTAGCACAGTTAACCAGAACAATTACAAACAGCAGAGGAAATCATGAATGTGTAAATGCATGAATGGTTCTTTAGATCAACATCAAAGCTAGCAGCAAGCATGTTTAGAAAACTTAACACATTAGTAATATTGACAGCATCACAAGAACAAGAATTCATACAAGGAATTCCTAAACAAGCAGCAACCACTGAAATTGCAACCGTAATACTCTAAATAGAAATGTGTCACTATGCTATACATCATGTAGGTGGAGGTGCTCTGCAGGTGATCTGCTGCAACAAATGCGAACTGGTGCTTTGCTGCCACCCAGGAAGCTATACTAGAGTACAAATGGTTGTATACATTGAATTCTTTAGCAAACAGCAAAAAACACTGAAAATGCAACCATAATACTCTTCATAGTCAGTCATTAATCATCCGAAATGAGGGACACTCAAATTCAAGCACCAATCAAATTTGAAGCGCCCATCCAAGTTCAGGAGCAGCCCAGATTTGCAACATAGATAGAGGCATCAATTTCTCAGATAGTACTAAAGATACGCATACTGGATTCCAAAAGGGGGGCGCTAGAAGTGGTGGGGGGGAAGATACCTGGAGGGGTGACTCTGTTGGCAGGTGGTGCGGGGCGAGGTGAGCTGGGGACGGACGGAGCAGGTGTGGAGGGATGTGCTGGAGGCGGAGGACGACGAGGCCGTCGGCGAGACCCGCTGCGGACGGCGCGTATGGGGACGGCGGAGGCGGTTGGGCTCGGCGGCGAGTTGGATCTGGGCGACGGCGAGGTGGAGGTCGCGGACGAGCGGGGTAGCGGCGGCGACGGCGACTGGCAAAGGAGGTAGCAGCACCGCCCACCTCCCTTGTCGTCGGTGCTAGGCCCGCCCGCGCCATGCCCGACCTCCATAAAATCGACAGGGGGCGAAACCCTAGCCGCGGGTGAGGTTGCAGGCTTGCACTAGAGGGTGCGAGAGATGAATCTGACGGGAGGGGAAGAAGGAGTTGCACGAGGGGAGCCCGGGGGTGTGCTGCGCGCCGGTGAGAGCTGCCTCAACTTGCCGGAATCAGGTGGAGCAGAGGAGTCGCGGGAGGGAGAGAGAGAGGGCTCGCGGGGGAAAAGGGCTCACGGTGAGGGAAGGGGATGGGAGAGAGGAGGAGGGCGTGGGGGAGGCCATGGCCGTCGGGGAGCTCGGACGGAGGGAGGTGGAAGTGTCGATCTGGAAAGGAGGAGGTGGCGGCGGTGATCTGGAAGGGAGGAGGAGATGGCGGCGAGGAGATGGGGACGAGGGAGGAAGGGGGCGACGGGGGGAGGGGATCTGAGCTAGGGTTTGGGCTGCGGGTGAGGGGTATCTCCTTTTCTTTTTTTCGTTCTTCTTTTCTGTAGATAGATGGATGGATGGATGTGGGATGGAGAGATGGATGGATGGACGCCATGTCATCGATCCGTGGACAGAGTTATGGTTGGTTCAGAAAATCAGTGATGTAAAATAGTTTTCAAATACTATAAATAGAGGGATTTAATGAAGTAGCTATCAAAAATATTTTGTAAAAGGGCATCACACAAACTTTCACTAGAGTTAGACCACATTTTATGGATTAGGACCAATTTGTATGCATTTTTCATATTTCTAGCTATTTTTAATCATTTTTTGAGTGGCAAAAATGTTTTTTTGTGAAGAACCTACCAAATAATTGTTGCAAAATTGCAGAAAATAAATTTTCTAAAATATTAGGCCATATTTAATGCACAATTGACAAAATGGTTGGATGTCAAAAGTTTTCATCCACCTCTCGTGAAAAAGACAAATTTCTGCCGGTTCAGTTGGAAGCGGGTCAAATTTGAACTGCAACTGCCTCATAGTTTGCTGTTTATTTTTTCAAAAAAAATCATTTTTAGGTACAAAAGTATCTATTTAATCAGAGAAACACCAAAAAAATTCCAAGATTCAACCACTAGCTAGGAACGGTCATTCCCGCCGTTTTGACCGCATTTTGAAACGGGCATAAAAAATTCAGAAAAAATCAAAAAATTGGAAAACCTTCACATTGTTTCATCATATTTGGCCAAGTTACCAGCAAAAATTATAAACTTGTAATACAACAATTATTTTAAAAAAGTGTTCTCAGAAATGAGCTATCATGCGTGAAGATTCATGGCTTTCAAGCCAAATGATCAATCTTATGGCCACATTCATGGCATAGTTTGTTCAAATGATCTCATATTGTGGACAAGGGTGCATATTGGAATTCCAAACAATGTTGCCTAAGGGAGTTTTCATTTTCTTTGCACGGAAAATTCATTTTCCATTTTTCGAGTGCCCGAAATGAGGTTTTTTTGTGAAGGGCCTACCAAATAATTGTTGCAAAGTTGCACCAAATAAATTTTCTAAAATGTTAGGCCATATTTAGTGCACAATTGACCAAATGGTTGGGTGTCAAAAGTTTTGATTCACCTCTCGTGAAAAAGACAAATTCCTGCCGATTCAGTAGGAAGCGGGTCAAATTTGAACTGTAGCTACCTCGTAGTTTGCTCTTTATTTTTTCCAAAAATCATTTCTAGGTACATAAGTATCTATTTAATCATAGAAATACCAAAAAAATTCAAGATTCAACCACTAGCTAGGAACGGTCATTGCCGTCGTTTTGACCGCATTTTGAAACGGGCATAAAAAATTCAAAAAAAATCAAAAAATTGGAAAACCTTCGCATTGTTTCATCATATGTGGCCAAGTTACTGGCAAAAATTATAAACTTGTAATACGACAATTATTTTAAAAAAGTGTTCTTAGAAATGAGCTATCATGCGTGAAGATTCACGGCTTTCAAGCCAAATGATCAATCTTATGGCCGCATTCATGGCATAGTTTGTTCAAATGATCTCATATTGTGCACAAGGGTGCATCTTGGAATTCCAAACAATGTTGCCTAAGGGAGTTTTCATTTTCTTTGCACGGAAAATTCATTTTCCATTTTTCGAGTGCCCGAGATGAGGTTTTTTTGTGAAGGGCCTACCAAATAATTGTTGCAAAATTGCACCAAATCAATTTTCTAAAATATTAGGACATATTTAATGCACAATTTACCAAATGGTTGGGTGTCAAAAGTTTTGATCCACCTCTCGTGAAAAAGACAAATTCCTGCCGATTCAGTAGGAAGCGGGTCAAATTTGAACTGTAGCTACCTTGTAGTTTGCTCTTTATTTTTTCCGAAAATCACTTCTAGGTACATAAGTATCTATTTAATCAGAGAAACACCAAAAAAATTTCAAGATTCAACCACTAGCTAGGAACGGTCATTCCCGCCGTTTTGACCGCATTTTGAAACGGGCATAAAAAGTTCAAAAAAAATCAAAAAATTGGGAAACCTTCGCATTGTGTCATTATATATGGCCAAGTTCCTAGGAAAAATAATAAACTTGTAATACGGCAATTCTTTTAAAAAAGTGTTCTCAGAAATGAGCTGTCATGCGTGAAGATTCATGGCTTTCAAGCCAAATGATCAATCTTATGGCCACATTCATGGCATAGTTTGTTCAAATGATCTCATATTGTGCACAAGGGTGCATCTTGGAATTCCAAACAATGTTGCCTAAGGAAGTTTTCATTTTCTTTGCACGAAAAATTCATTTTCCATTTTTCCGAGTGCCCAAAATGAGTTTTTTTGTGAAGGACCTACCATATATTTGTTGCAAAATCTGACCTAATCAATTTTATAAAATACTAGGCCATATATAATGCACAATTGACAAAATGTTTGGGTGTCAAAAGTTTTGATCCACCTCTGGTGAAAAAGACAAATTCCCGCCGATTCAGTAGGAAGCGGGTCAAATTTGAACTGCAGCTGCCTCATAGTTTCCTATTTATTTTTTCCAAAAATCATTTATAGTTACATAAGTACCTATTTAATCATAAATACATGGTTTGGTGGCGATACGTCGAGGTTTGGGCGGTGGCCGAGGCCCCCAACTCTAGAGCGCGTAAACTCGCATGCCCGCCGCGTGGTCACCGCGTGACCGTGGCGTTGCCATGTGTTCTGGGCAGCCTAGGCATGTCTAGTGGGTTTGGCACTCCCCAGGTAGGTGCTAGGAAGAAAATCACAACATAAGATTCCCACGAGGAGACCGATCGATGCTCAAACATGAATAAGTAGCCAAGTGTTTGATTAGCGGTACGGGAAATGCACATGGCCAATGGGCGTGAGTTTTGGCTGAGGATGATCATCTACTAAGGAGAATGTCTTCACAAATTTTTAGCTCAAAAGGAGGATCCTAGGTGGTACTTGCTTTGCAAAGTACCACATTGGACAAAAATATGAATGTTGAAGATGGGCTCAAAATAATGAATGGATTGAGCTGAAATTTGGTGGAGGATGGTTATTTGGGCATAGGAAAGTATTGTAGAAAATTGATACCATTTGGACATGCGAAAGTAGTACTTCCTTCACAATGCTCTTCTATGGACAAAAACTTGGGAAAACTAGTGAGAGAGATTGGATGAATGAAATGAGCTAAAAATTGGTGTAGGTAAGCTACATAGGTATGGTCATGCGCTGGTAAATTTTCAGATCATTTGGGTAAGCCTAGCTAGTACTTACTTCACAAAGCTTCTCTCGAGGTAGAAAGTTTGGAAATTTCCTGAGAAAGATTTACTAGGAAAATTGAGCTGAATATTATCATGTGGCAATGATTTGGGTATGGAAGAGTGCCCAAAAAGTTTGAGGGTAATAGGAGGGGTCTATATAACACTTGCTTTGCAACGTGCCAATTTGGCCATAAAATATAAATTAAACCTGGGCTCACATAGATGATTTGACTGAGCTGCAATTTGGAGGAGGGTGATAATTTGGGCATATGAAGGAACTGTATAAATTTCATGTCATTTCGAGATATAAAAAAGATACTTCCTTCACAATGCTTCTAGGTGGACAAAAACTTTGGAAATTTGCCGAGGAAGATTTGCTAGGCAAATGGAGCTGAATTTTGTCATACAGTAATGATTTGGATAGGAAAGAGTGCCCAAAAATTCCAAGGGCAATCAAGAATATATAAATAGCACTTCCTTCATAAAGTGTTGTTGTGAACAAAATAGGAAAATGAATATTGTTGAATTAGTTTTGAACTAGGCAAGGAATGATTTTTACATATTTGATGAAGACATGACCCAAATAATTTATGAGATTTTTTTGGGAATTTTGGGAATGACAGAAATATAGGTTGCTTCACAACCAAGGGCAAAAACTGCCACATGGACATGACACATAGGCAAAACTGATGAGGTGGCGCCTAGTCATAGCAACCCATCACAATTTACAAGGTTATGACCATCTATATTGGTCATGATCAGCTAGAAATAAGGCAGCAGACCAGTGTTATCTGCTTTATGACCATTTCGTGTAAGGAAATTACGACCTTTCTGACCAAAATGGTCGTTATAGTTTAGGGTTTGGAGCCCCCCGAACAGCTTTTGACCAATTGGTCTGAAATGGTCATAGATCTATGACCAATTCTTCCAGGGTCACTGACAGAAGGTCACTAGTTGACATATTTCTTGTAGTGTGTGTTTTGAGATGTTGTGCTACTTGTATTGGTACTGTTTTAAATAAATGTTGAATTGAAGCTATTGTATTGCTCTCTTTTCCCATTAAGTAGTGAACAAAAAAGGTACCAACCCAGACATGATGCTTGTTGCTTTGCTACAACAAACTCTGCATCACCCCCTTTATAAGTAGATGGAAGCACATGGTGTTGTTGCGCCCACTCTCCCCTGGAACTGTTTATGCTTTTCTTAATCTAATGCCACTTGTAAAATTAAGCAATGCCACTCTTAGAATTAACTACTTAACTATTTGAAGAGAATTTCTCTATTAATATGAATCAATGCAACCGTTTTAGAAATGCTACTGTCATATACTTTGTTTTCCATCAAGACAAGGTAGATGCTTCTTTTTGTGGCCGCATGTCTCATCCTCCTTTATTGGCCAGTAATTGTTTCCTTTTTGTCTCTGTTAAAATAGGGATATCTATTCAACTTGTTGCTATAGCAAACTTAAATGTCACACCGGCAACTTTGCTTGATTTCAGTGCAACTGCACAAAACGAGATTGGATTTCCTATTCGTGTTGGTAGATTCGTATTTTATGTTGGTTGTCTCATGAAAGGTTAGTACATGACTTCATCCACATGATTGTGCAGTGTGCTTTGAGATATTGTGCTACTTGTATTGGTAATGTTTTAAATAAATGTTGAATTGAAGCTATTGTATTGCTCTCTTTTCCCGTTAAGTAGTGAACAAAAATGGTACCAACCGGACATGATGCTTGTTGCTTTGTTACAACAAACTCTGCATCACCCCCTTTATAAGTAGATGGAAGCACATGGTGTTGTTGCACCCACTCTCCCTAGAATTGTTTATGCTTTTTGTTGATCTAATGCTGCTGGTAAAATTAAGCAATGCCACTCTCAGAATTAACTACTAAATCTGAGTTCAAAACTGCAACACTTGTTAGGGATTGACGGAATTACTATTTTTGTGGCCGCATGTTTCATTCTCCTTTATTTTGCCAGTAATTGATTCCTTTTTTTCCTCTGTTAAAACAGGTATATTTATTCAACTTGTTGCTATTGCGACACTTTGCTTCGCTACGCGAAACACTTATGTTTTAAGAGTGTTTTGTGCAGTTCAACTTGAATGGCACACATGCAACTTTGCTTAATTTTGGTGGAACTGCACAAAAGGAGATCATGGATTTTCATATATGTGTTGGGATTTCTTTCAAGTCCTCCATGCGATTTGTTTCAAATCTTGGTCAAGAAAGGTCAGTACCGACTTTCATCCACATGATGCTGCAGTGTGCTTTGAGATGTTGTGCTACTTGTATTGGTACTGTTTTGGATAAATGTTGAATTGAAGCTATTGAATTGCTGTCTTTTACCATTGAGTGGGCAAAAATTGTTCCAACCCAGACATGATGCTTGTTTCTTTGTTACAACAAAACTCTGCATCACCCCCTTTATAAGTAGATGGAAGCACATGGTGTTGTTGCGCCCACTCTCCCCTGCAATTGTTTATGCTTTTTTTAATCTAATGCCGCAGGTAAAATTAAGCAATGCCACTCTCAGAAATAACTACTGAATCTTAGTTCAAAACTGCAACACTTGTTAGGAATTGGCGGGATTACCATATTTGTGGCCGCATGTTTCATCCTCCTTTATTGGCCAATAATTGATTCCTTTTTGCCTCTGTTAAAACAGGGATATCTATTCAACTTGTTGCTATTGTAGACCGGATTTCCATATATGTGTTGAGATCTCTTTTAGGTATTCCTCACGAGTTGTTTCAAATTTTGGTCTTGAAAGGTCAGTACCGACTTTCCTCAGAATTAACTACTAAATCTTAGTTCAAAACTTCAACACTTGTTAGGGATCGGCAGGAGTACCATTTCTGTTAGGGATCAGCCGGAGTACATGTTTAAGAAATGTATTGTTCAGATAATGTCTCTGTTATTATATATCAGTTACAGTGTTTTACAAATGGTACTATCCTGCTTTGTAGTTCTTTCTACATGTTTAACCAAGGTATTGTTAAGATAATGTCTCGGTTAAAATGAATCAGTCACATTGTTTTAGGAATGGTACTTTTCTGCTTTGTCGTTCTTTATACATGTTGAAACAAGGCATTGTTAAGATAATGTCTCAGTTAATATGAATGAATCACACTAATGGAGAATTGCTACTCTCTTGCTTTATTTCCCATTAAGATAAGGTAGATCAGTAGATGTTTTTCTTCTGGGAGTACAAGTCATCAACCGTTATTTGTCAGTAATTGTTTCCCTTATACCTATTGTTGCTTACAGGGATATCAAAATTAAAGCTCAGTTTTATTCCGACTTTGATTTTAGTTGAACTGCACAAAAGGAGCCAATGTGTCTAAGGCAAACTACTGCATTAGTGGGTCCAGTTGGTTTTACCACTTTGCAGAAAGAAGCAGTCACTGTTTGTGCTACATTATAGAAGGAATGATCGAGAAGCTTTACAGAGTATTAGTAGACGCTAGTGACATGACTAGTCTACAGAGAGCATAGGCAACTCTACAACACGTGGAGTGCACTATGCAAAAAGTGCCCAAACAAGTACAAGAAGCCATGACAGGACTCCAAGTCTGTCAATGTCATTCTAAGCAACAATGATGGGGCATCTGGGTATGGTAATCTGTTTACCATACTTTCAGTTTGTTAGTCCATTGATTGGTGGGTTGACACTGGGGCCAATATTCATGTGTGTGCTGATGTGTCTTTGTTTTCTTACAACATATAAATACGAAATCCACAGGGATGTCAGCTGATTTTAGTGGAACTGCACAAAATGTTCAGATGGTTCATGTCCTCCACAATACTTCATAATGCACAATGATTCGAATGGTTCTCTAATCATTCATCGTCACCTTGAGCCACCGAACTATCAGATGACAAACTGATGACAAACCCTGTCCGTTCCACAATTATAGGCATTACATATTTTGAATGGGAAAAGCTTGTCAAAGTTTAATCATTTATGTTAGCAAGAAGACATTAGTTTAATATATTGGAATTGGAAAACCTTGTCAAATTTTGCTCATTGATGTTAGCCAGAAGACATGCATTTGATATTTTTGAGTGGGACACCATTTGTTGTGAGCAACGTCGATCGGTTTTTCCTATTCTTGTCTTCAGTTCAGGAGTAAATATTTACTCTGCTGAGATGCATAGTCACATGAATGTTGATTTATGTAAGGTATTTTAAGAGTTTTTTTTGGAATGTTCTCTATGTAATGCCAGACCTTGTGAGTTTGATTGCAAAGTTGAGCTTGGAATGCTGTGGCATGCGACATCATGAGCTGTTCACCATGCCTCCTGAGAATAATGCTTCATATTGTTTTGCATGTTGAGCTAATGCCTGTGATTTTCATATTAAGAAGATCATCCTCTTCTGTTGTTTCTGTGCTTAAGAAGTTCATTGTCTTATGTTTCATTCATAGCCTATACGACAACTCGGGTAGGTTAGAGGTGAAACCATATGTTCTTCCAACCAACTCATCATCTTAGGCCGTGATTGGATCGTCGTTTTCCAACCAAAACCGCTTGTAAAAGTGACGCTTGTAAATAAAAGCAGATGGTCTCGGGCGAAGCGTTTGGTTGGTCGATTTTGACTAGTAAAATATACACTGGTCTCTCAAATTACACGTGTAACTCACCGGTTTTCATTATAGACCTCGGGCCCTCGGTTTCATTATGCATGTATTTTACGCGTTGTTTCCGATGACGAGTAAATTACACTTGTATCTTAATACAGGTGTGAAATAAACCAGAGCTCTCAAGCGCGGCCTTACTGTTTCATGTCGTCTCAGTCTCTCGAACATGCTCATAGGTGTCCGATGATCCTGGCTTCCTGAATGAGAAGCGGGCGCTGTATCAGACCATCCGTAGGGCCCGCGAGGCCCTCTCTGTCGTCCTTCGAGTTGTTGCGCTCGCCGTGGCGCCGAGCATTGTCAACATGGTCAACGAACATGAGGATTCAGGAGATGACTTTATTTTGACTGGATGACAGTAGGGACCCACTAGGGCCATAGCCGTGCGTACGCAAGTGCCTCCTTATTATGTACAACTATATTTTTTTTGCTTCCTCCTGGTTTCCTGACATCATGGTCCCACACCATTGTCAACCTATGTAATAAACGAGAGAATTGCATAAGGAACGGCCGATAGCTGGGACCAAGCAGCTCAAGCAGTATTTGTGTTTTTGAGGTGTGAGCACTGCGGAGTTTCTCTTGAGCGATGTTTTCGTTGTTGTTCATAGGAGAGCAGGGTGTTAACTCGGCTGGATGTGGCCCGTCTAGCCCAGGCTAGATATCCAGCCCAGATATTAAATTTTTTCAAGCTGAAAATGGCTAGCCCAGCTATACTTTTTTTGAGGAATACCCAGGCAAGGTCAACTTGTTATTCTCCGCCCCGCTGGGCTGCAAATCTTTCCTAAGAGGGATGCATTAGGCTTAACAAGAAAATGGGCTTTAAGAAATAATAAATGGGATGTAATTATAAAAACTGGGCTGTAACTATAAAAAAAATGCACCAAACACGTAATTAGTTTATAAAATATTATTTTTGGATTTTGGAAATTTTAATTTCATTAATTGGTGCGCGCGCAATGTTTCGTTGTATTTTTGCGTAAGACAAATTTATACTGACATTTTATTTAATATGACTAGAAATTTTGGGATAATAATGTTTCGAATCCCATCAAAATGTGGGAAATTTTATTGACTTCTGTTTTGACTGTTTGGTTGAAATTATTAATCATTGTCCTAGCTAGAAAATGGGAAGTATTTTTAACAAACTGTAAATGGGCTGTAGTAAATTCCATTAGAATTGAAAAATGGGTTGTACATTCTTACAAATCTCAAATGGGCTATAAGTTCTCTGCCACACACTTGTGGGCCTACTAAGTTGACGTGTCCCCTCAAAAAAAATAAGTTAACGCGTATGCAAGGCTTTATCAACTTATAGTTAACACATTGTTCTAGCAACAGTGGCCGTTGGATGTCCATCCAAAGGATGTCGTGCTTCTTTTTCAATCTCGGATATTCTAGCTTCATCCGCCCAAAAAATGATTCCTCTCCCTGACATCTGGGGTGCACCGTTTCGGAGGATGACCTATCTGAGGGAGTCCTAGACTAAGGGGTCCTTGGGCATCCCGCCAGCTAGCCATGGGCCGGACTGATGGGCTGTGAAGATACGAAGACCAAAGACTGCACCCGTGTCCGGAGGGGACTCTCCTTGGCGTGGAAGGCAAGCTTGGCGACCAATATGTAGATTCCTTTCTTTGTAACCGACCTTGTGTAACCCTAGATCCTCCCGGTGCTTATATAAACCGGAGGACTTAGTCCGGAAAGGACAGATACTCATTATCATAGTCATACAGGCTAGACTTCTAGGGTTTAGCCATTATGATCTCGTGGTAGATCAACTCTTGTAATAATCATATTCATCAATATCAATCAAGCAGGACGTAGGGTATTACCTCCATAGAGAGGCCCCGAACCTGGGTAAACATCGTGTCCCCTGTCTCCTGTTACCATCGACCTTAGACGCACAGTTCGGGACCCCCTACCCGAGATCCACCGGTTTTGACACCGACATTGGTGCTTTCATTGAGAGTTCCACTATGCCGTCCTCAAAAGGTTCGATGGCCCCTTCAATTGTCAACAATGACGTTGTCCAAGGAGAAACTTTCCTCCCCGGACAGATTTTCGTGTTCGGCGGCTTCCCACTGCGGGCCAACTCATTTGGCCATCTAGAGCAGATCAATAGCTACGCCCCTGGCCACCATGTCAGATTTGGGAGCTTGAACTACGTCGCGGACATCCCTGGAGATCTGATCTTCGCTGGATTCGAGATTGCGGCGATCGCTCCTGGTCAGCTCAATGAAGATGACCTAAATCTGTCATCGGGCCATATTCAGGAGATAGCTCCTGTAACTACTTTGGCCTGAGGCCACAGATTCCCCAGCGGTGGAGCCGCACATGCACTTAAACTCACACAATATTTTTGTCACCGGAACCCCGGACTCGTCTTCGGGTGTAAGTTCCGAACCATGTGAATCCACGAATGCCAAACTTGATCGTTTATTGATCTTCAAGTTCAGGATCGCAGACATCTTCCAGCACTAACCCTTGGGCGACGTGCTAAGCTCATTAAAGAACATGTCCTTGGCAAGGGACTCACAGCCAAACTATATCCGGTTCGAACTAGAAGCTGATGACAGGGAACTTCGCTCCCCACCTGCCACCCACTTTATAGCCACTGTCGAAGACTTAATCAACATGCTCGATTACGGTTCTGATGACATCGACGGTATGGATGACGATGCCAGAGCAGAAGAGGCCCAGGACCCGCCGTTCATTAGACGCTGGATGGCCACTTCCTCGTACGATGTGTACATTGTGGATACACCGAAGGAGAAGAGCGGCGATGGCAAAGAAGACCCAGTTGAGGATAAACCTCCTCAGATACAATCGAAACGCCAGCGTCAGCGGCGCCCCTCTAAGTCACACCCTAGTAAAGATAGCAACACTGACACAGGAGAAGATAACACTCCGGAAGGTGCCGAAGACAACGAAGACCCCATTGACGCAGCTACCGAACGGGATGAACGAGAAGATAACACTCCGAAAGGTTAGCCCTAGTAGACAGGCCACGCACGAGGACTCGGAGGACAGTAATTATCTTCCGCTCTCCGAGGATGAGGCGAGCCTCGGCACCGCAGATTTCATCATGCCTGAGGAACCTCTTGAGCAAGAGCACTTCAAGCGCCAGCTAATAGCCACTGCAAGGAGCCTGAAAAAGAAGCAGCAGCAGCTTCAAGCTGACCAAGATCTGCTCAACGATAAATGGACCGATGTCCTAGCAGCCAAAGAATACGGCCTCAAGCGCCTGGCCAAAAGCTACCTGAAGCGCAAATTACTACCTCAGTTCAATGACGAGGCGCCGGAACACATACCACCATCACGCAATGCGGCTGACCGACCACCACATGGACGGGGCAAAGTGCCAACTCAAGCCGAACACCAGCCCACCCTGCGTCCTCACAAAGCAGAGGTAAATCAGCTCACGGTCATACATATGACCTTCGACATGACCTGAACAATAAAGTAGGATATACCTGATCGATTTATGGATCACGAGGACGTTCCTCGACATGTAATTATGGCTACCTATCCGGACGTGACAAACCTAGTCACCCCCGAGCCGACAACCGCAGATGGACTCCATCGGAGCTACGTCGTGACACGGCCCGATATAGAGGCACCGTACACCCTCTTTGCTTCACCGATGAAGTAATGGACCATGAATTCCCCGAAGGATTCAAACTCATTAACATTGAATCATACGACGGAACAACCGACCCCGCGGTATGGATCAAGGATTTTATTCTCCATATCCACATGGCCCATGGAGATGATCTCCACGCTATCAAATACCTCCCACTAAAGCTCAAAGAGCCAGCTCGGCACTGGTTAAATAGCATGCCTGAAAATTCTATCAGCAGCTGTGAGCACTTGGAAGAAGCCTTCCTCGACAACTTCCAAGGTACATATGTCTGGCCACCAGACGCCGATGATTTAAGCCACATAGTCCAACAACCTGGAGAGTCAGCCAGGAAATTTTGGACTAGGTTCCTAACCAAGAAGAACTAGATCGACGACTGTCCGGATGCCGAAGCCCTAGCGGCCTTTCAACATAGCATCCGCGACGAATGGCTCGCCCGCCACCTCGGCCAAGAAAAGCCGAAATCTATGGCAGCCCTCACGGCACTCATGACCCGCTTTTGCGCGGGTGAGGATAGTTGGTTGGCTCATAGCAAAAACACAGCCAGCGAGGCAGGCCCCTCTGGAGTTAAGAACCGCAACGGCAAGCTCCAACGTAGCAAACACAAACGCCGAAGCAATGACGACAACACCGATGACACTGCTGTCAATGCCGGATTCAGCGTCTCGAAGTACAGTCAGCGAAAAAAGCCGTATAAAAGAAACAATCAGGGACCATCCAGCATAGACCGCATACTCGATCGTCTGTGCCAAATCCATGGCACCCTAGACAAACCAGCCAACCATACCAACAGAGATTGCTGGGTTTTTAAGCAAGCCGACAAGTTAAATGCCGAAAACAAGGAAAAGGGATCGTAGAGCGAGGACGATGACGAGGAGCCCCTGCGGCCAAGCACAGGGGGACAGAAGAAGTTTCCCCCTCGGGTCAAAACGCTGAACATGATATATGCTACACACATCCCCAAGAGGGAGCGCAAGCGCGCACTCAGGGACGTCTATGCGATAGAGCCAGTCGCCCCAAAATTCAATCCATGGTCATCGTGCCTGATCACTTTTGATCGTCGGGATCATCTGACCAGTATCTGACATGGCGGGTCAGCCGCACTAGTCCTAGACCCAATCATTGATGGATTCCACCTAACGCGAGTCCTCATGGATGGTGGCAGCAGCCTCAATCTACTCTATCAGGATACAATGCACAAAATGGGCATTAACCCATCACGGGTCAAGCCCACAAGGAGACCTTTAAAAGAGTCATATCAGGCGTAAAGGCCCGCTATACGGGCTCAATCACACTAGAAGTTGTCTTTGGATCTCCGGACAACTTCCGAAGCGAGGAGTTAATCTTTGACATCGTCCCCTTTCGCAGCGGCTATCATGCACTGCTCGGACGAACCGCATTCGCTCGATTCAATGTGGTACCCCACTACGCTTATCTCAGCTCAAGATGCCTGGTCCACATGGCGTCATAACAATCAATGGAAATACGGAACGCTCCCTCCGTACCGAGGAGCACACAACGGCCTTAGCAGCAGAAATACAGTGCGGCCTTTTCCAGCAGAACCTTAGTTCATCGGCCAAGCCCCCAGACACCATTAAAAGAGTCCGGACTATTCTGCAGCAAGACAGCTCTGCTCGTCAAGAGCTTAACTAGAAACTTGACCTCCGTCCTGATCCTGATCAAACAGCGACATTCGTACTGCGCGTACATAACTACGCACTCAAAATCCCATGGGTATGGACGAAGGCATAGTGCGGCTCGACCGACCCTAGGATTCGCACACTTTTACTTTTCCTTTTCATTTTGGGTTTTTCTCTTTTCGAGGTTTCTCCTGACAACCCGTTGGTCGGATACACCAAGGAGGCAAGGAGCTTTGGCGTACAAGGGAATCCCCAGGTGGTCTCTGCTAACGATTGCTATACCTATTTTACATACCCGCACGCAGCTCGTTCTTGGTCATGCCATGTTAAATAGCCTTACTTGCTTATCACATTACTTGTACAAGTACGCCTCGACGTACTAATCACATTAAAAATGGTAAAAAAAATTACCTTCTGTTTTTTAAGCCAGCCTCTTTTTTTCAAAAAACTGAAGAAGTGATAGCTAAGTACTCTAAGTTACTGAACAAAGAGAGAACAATGAATTAAGGAAAAAAAGTGATGGCTAAAAAAGGATAGTGAAATCTGAACAAAAGATGGGGACTAAACAGTTACCAACTTTATGCACATACGCTAACTCGGTTTTATCAAGAATTCTTGTAAAGTATGACAAGCTTTTTAAACTAAAATTTCTAAAAACTGATCCTAAAACTGAGAAAAATGTCTGAAGATTAGCACATAGCTAAACTCTCATGACTGAACACTGACAAGACTAGGGACTAGTAATTAAAACTCAGAAGCTCAATAAATGGTAGCGTCAGCTTATTACTTAATTTTCCCTTTTTCCTTACATTTGTATCTATTACTCATTGCACCCGTACATTCTGGTACATATTACTTCGCCAGGGGCTTCATCGCGCCCCGCAATACGGCAACAAAGTCCGAACACTTTTTACAGTACAGTTCGGCACCCCGAACTTATGGCATTATATGCATCGGCTCTGAATCATGTCTTTGGTCAATAGTTGGGTTGCTCGGCTCCTGTGCTTACTACCTTACGTTCCACTATATCGGCTAGGGTAGTAAAGGGAGAACTACTGTGATTGTGTCCTGGTTCTTCCAGACGAGCACCTCAGTAGAGAAAGTTGAAAACTGACTGTCATGATGCAGCGAGAGCTGGTCAGCTGTTCGAGAGGTTTCAAATCCTTAGAGATTTTTTTCCGCTTCACGCGAGCAATCGGTTTTTATACGATCAGGTGTGTATAGCGCCCCTAGTTCGGCCTTCCGAATACTAGGGGCTTCGCCAAAATTCTCATTGTCAAACTCCTATGGCTAAGTGAGGGCGATAAAAGTTGTATAGTCTGATTGCCTTGTTTATTGCGCTAAACACCTCCTTTAAGGACCAGAATGTGGAGTAAAGAGTGTTTAGATTTATCCCGAACACCCTCGTACTATCTACGTGGGGGCATAAGCCGACGACTGGCCACACAGGAGGTAAAATTTTAAGAGTCACAAACACTATATTACATAATGATCTTGTTTCATATTACAGGACAGGAGAACATGAATGTTATCATGGGAATATAACATCCTTCGCACATTGCTCCCCCACAAGGCGGGATCCCTCTAGGACACTATCAAAATATAGCTCGGGGTGGCGGTGCTCCTTGCCTTCAGGCGGCCCCTCGGTCATCAGTTTCTTGGCATCCATCTTTGCCCAGTGCGTCTTGGCGCGGGCAAAGGCCATCTGTGCACCTTCAATGCAGACCGACCGCTTCACGACTTCAAGTCGTGGGCAGGCACCCATAAGCCGCTTCACAAGTCCGAAGTAGCTGCTGGGCATGGGCTCGGCTGGCCATAGTCAGACTATTAGGTCCTTCATGGCTAGCTCAGCCGCCTTGTGCAACTTGATCAGCTATTTCAGCTGGTCGCTAAAGGGCACCGGATGTTCTAGTCCAAGGAATTGAGACCAGAACAGCTTCTCCATAGGACTCCCTTCTTCGGCTCGATAGAACTCGGCAGCATATGATATGATGCGCGGCAAATCCGTAAACGCCCCTGGAGAGCTCCAAATTCGGGTAAGTAAAAGGAACATTTCCTTCGTAGACTTTCTTTGCATAACGAAAGCCTTACTCGCAGCGATCTTATTGGCCGCCTGGATTTCCTGAAGGGCTCTCTGGGCTTCGGCTCGGGCATCTTGTGCACTCTGGCGGGCCTTTGCAAGTTCGAACCCTTGCATCTTAGAATCATGCTCCAGGGACTCGTACTTCTTGACGGCGTCCTGGAGCTCTTGCTGGACCTCGCTGATCCGGGCCTCGTGCTTCTCGCGCGCGACGCGTTCCTTGGCCGCTTTTTCCTCGGCCTTGGCTAATGCCTTCTTGAGGGACGCCACCTCGGTCGTGGCCCCTAATAAAGTTCATGGCACTTTAATCAGCACGAACCATTCATCCTTCCTAAATATACACGCAGGTTATTGCATACCTTGGCTATCCTCCAGCTACTTCTTCACGAGGCCGAGCTCTTTCTCGACCCACTCCAGGTTCTGCTTCAGTCTGGAGACTTCCACAGTATGAGCGGAAGCAGTCAGCAGCGACGCCTGCTTGTTCACATAGACATCTTATGTTAGACTCCTGCGAAAATTATTTTGATCCTCTGTTCAGCTTTTCCTTTCCGGACACCGAACAGAGCATCAGGGGCTACTGTCTACACTCTGATATTCTTTCTACAATTACATTATTTACCTCAAAGCTTGTTAGAAGGCTAGCGCAGGCTTCAGTCAGTACGCTTTCGGCGGACTGAAGCGGACTAAATCTTCTCGATTACCGTGCCCATAAGGACACGTTGCTCATCCACAATGGAAGCGCCTCGCAGCGCTTCCAGCAGATTATCCGGTGCCCCGGGTTGGATAGGGGTCACCGGTGGAATACGCATACCCCCTTCTTTCGAAGGAGGTTGCATGCCGGATTCGGGAGCCACATTGGTCTTCGGAATCGAGTCCGGCTGAGGGCCGGACTAAACACGGCCCTCTTTACCACCGTTCTCCATGGGGATCGGCTCTCGCTGGTGTTTGGTGACTGAGGCATCGCCTTCTGGCGCCTCCTAAGCCTCTCCCCGGCCGGGAAAAGTCCTTCGGGACAACACCTCCGCATCGTCCTTGGCCTTGGGGAGTGAGCGGCGGCGGTGACACGCTGGCCATCTCCTTTGAATCTAGCGAACCCTCTGACGAGGATCACAGGGAGCTGCCATGGGCTGGACTGTGATGGCATAGTTTAAACATATTAATATTCCAAAATGGAAAGGCCAGGCATTTGGATGTCCATAAGGTTTTTTGTACTTACGAGGCAGCCCGAGGCTTGGTCCGGGGCATTCGCTTCAGACTGCTATCGACATCCCACGCGGAGGTATCCGCAAGGGAGCCCTTCTCCCTCTTGGGCTCCTTCGCCTCCAAATTTGGGGAGGCCCCCCTTTTCTTCCTCCCCCCCAGGGGGAGTCGCTCTCTTCCTCCTCCTCGTCGTCGTCTTCGGCGGTCAAAGAGTGAGTCCCGTCTTCGGACATCACATCCGAAGCGCCTTTTTGGCGAAGGCCACTCCGGACCCCCTTGGTCATTTTCTTGGCCTTCTTCTCTGGCACATCATAAGGCGTCGGAAACAACATCTTCGTCAGAAACGGGGTTTCATGGTCTTTAGGCAGCGGAGCCGGACAGTTAATCTGCCCCGCTATGTTGATCCAAGCCTAAAAATTGATAGGAAGGCTTAGACTCCTTCTCAAAATATGCCAGTAAAGGATATACCTTGAAAACACGAAAGAACTTACCGAATTAGCCTGGCATTTTAAGCTGATCCCGCGATCCTCGGTCGTAGGCGGTGGTGTCTCACCGGCCTTAAAGATCACTTTCCATAGGTCTTCGTGCGTTGTGCCAAAGAGCTCTAGCGGCGTCAGGTGCTTGGCCGGGTCGAACTCCCACAAATAGCAAGTCCGGTGATGGCACGGAAGGATCTGGCGAATGAGCATAACCTGGAACACGCTGACAAGTTCGATTCTCTTAGTTATCATGTCCTGGACGCATGTTTGGAGCCCAGTAAGCTTGTTCGAAGAACCCCAGGTTAGGTCCTTCTCTTGCCAAGAGGTGAGCCGCAGCGGAGCTCCGGATCGAAATTCGGGGGCCGCCGCCCAGTTGGTGTCGCGCGACTCAGTGATGTAGAACCACCCCGACTGCCACCCCTTCACCGTCTCCACAAAGGAGCCTTCGGGCCATGTGACGTTGGGCATCTTGCCCACCATGGCGCCTTTGCACTCTACTTGTTGGCCTCTCACCACCTTCGGCTTTACATTGAAAGTCTTCAGCCATAGGCCGAAGTGAGGTGGGATATGGAGAAAGGCCTCGCAAATGACTACGAATGCCGAGATGTTGAGGATAAAGTTGGGGGCTAGATCATGAAAGTCTAGCTTGTAGTAAAACATCAGTCCGCGGACAAACAGGTGGAGAGGGAATCCTAGCCCATGGACGAAATGTGTGAGAAACACAAGCCTCTCATGGGGCTCTGGGGTAGGGACGATCTGTCCCTCGGCCGGGAGACGGTGAAAGATCTCCTTGGCCAAGTATCCGGTCTCTCGGAGCTCCTTGATGTCTTTCCTCTTAACAGAAGAAGCCATCCACTTGCCACCAGCTCCGGATCCGGACATGGTTGGAGTGCTTTCTCCGGCGTGGGAAGCTAGAGCTTGGGCACTGGAGCTCAAGAATGGATGGGCAGAGGAAGGAGAAGGCAGGGGTAGGTGAGGACGAATCCTTATCCCTTTATAAAGGCCGCGGATGTTAAACGCCTCCCTACTCGCCTTAAAACTCACCTATTCCCAAGGACTGTGTAAACGGCACGGTTGGGTTACCCACGCCCGCATTGATGAGAATCCCGTAATAAGGGGACACGATCTCTCCTTTAACAAGACATGCCAATGGCAACCGCCTCTCGAGACGTGGGGCGGTAGACAAAAAACGGTTCGAAATTATGACCGGACAGATGTGATGACATGTTACGGAAAGTTTTCAGCAGATTGGACTCGTGTAAAATTATATTCTCTTTGCGGTTGTGTGTGTGGTGTGTGTTACAGGTCCGGACACGTCGATACGTCTGAAGAATTTTTTGGAGTTCGGAAGGAGGAACCCGCCTTGCAATGCCGAAGAAAGGCCTACACGCCGGATACCTTGTCATTGAATCCAGGTTCAGGGGCTACTTAGGGAGTCCTGGACTAAGGGGTCCTTGGGCGTCTGGCCAGCTAGCCATGGGCCAGACTGATGGGCTGTGAAGATACGAAGACCGAATACTGCACCCGTGTCCTGAAGGGACTCTCCTTGGCGTGGAAGGCAAGCTTGGCGACCAAATATGTAGATTCCTTTCTTTGTAACCAACCTTGTGTAACCCTAGATCCTCCCGGTGCTTATATAAACTGGAGGACTTAGTCCGGAAAGGATAGATACTCATTATGATAGTCATACAGGCTAGACTTCTAGGGTTTAGCCATTACGATCTCGTGGTAGATCAACTCTTGTAATACTCATATTCATCAATATCAATCAAATAGGATGTAGGGTATTACCTTCATAGAGAGGGCCCGAACCTGGGTAAACATCGTGTCCCCTATTTCTTGTTACCATCGACCTTACACGCACAGTTCGGGACCCCCTATCTGAGATCCGCCAGTTTTGACACCGACACTATGGGACTACTAAGTTGACGCGTACCGAGGGCTTTGTCAACTTAGTCAATATGAACGATTCTAGCTGCAGTGACCGTACGATGTCCATCTAACGGCCGTCATGCTTCTTCAACCTCTGGTCTTCTTGCTCCAGCCTCTCAAAGCAGCGCCGGTCATGTCGCCTGCTCCTGCCTCCCGTGGTTGGTTGTGCTGCCGCAGAGGCCTCACGGCCCCTACTACTCCCACCGCTGGCCAGGCCCTGCGGCGATGGCATCATCACACCGCAGCCGAACTAGTGAACCCTCGTACTCCTTTCCGTGTGGGCATCCACTGACGCGTCTTCTCCAGCTCCGCATCTTCCCCTTCCTAGGCCTCGCCGTCGTCCATCGCCTTGGTGCTCTTGATGCGGCGTGGTCAATGTGGTCAACGACCGACTTCCATCGGAAGAGTACTGTACGTGAAGAGGCTAACAGCTAGGTCCACGACTGCAGCAAGGAAGTGCCTCCTTATTACGCGGAAAATAATTATTCCTCCACCTGATAACAGGGACCCACCGGACGGTCCACCGTATTTCATAAAAAAAACTTTTCCCCTGACTGTTGGGACCCACCAGCTATATCTTCGCACACAATGAAGTGCGTCCATATTACGGGCAAAAAAATAATTCGCCCCTGACTGCTGGGATCGACCAGCTACATCTTCGCATGCAAGGAAGTGCGTCCATATTACGGGAAAAAAAACGATTCGCCCCCTGACTGCTGGTACCCACTAGCTACATCTTCGCATGCAAGGAAGTGCCAGACAGTCGTGACCCACCTGGTCGAAGCATACGAAGCGTTGTCATTATGGTCGCGAACGTGTACGTACATACTGGTCGATCGGTCTGTCTGCAGGCTGCAACGATGAATCGTGGCTGTGCAAGGAAGGGCACGTGTCGTAGTAGAGGTGCGCACATGTCGTAGAAGAGGCGCGCACGTAGGATGTACACGTACATACAACGGCTAGGGTGCAATAAAGAAAATACGGCCACGTACGTACATACGGTGCCCGCAAAAAAATGTACGTACATACGAGCGGGATCTCAAATGCCTACTTGCACATACGTACGGCCAGGGCTCATGTACATGGCTGTGGCTGGGTTGGAACGGAGAAACTGTGTCATCCTCGTGTTCGTGGGGAGGCAACGGAATGCGTCGTGTTCATCACGAGGCAACGGAATGTGTGCTGTTCATCGGGAGCCAACCGGCTTGGACGGAACAGCCGATGGAAACAAGGCCTGGCATACCGCAGAACGGAGGAAACGGCCTTGTGTTCGACCGGCCACAGTGGAAACGGGATCCTGTTCATTGGGAGGGGTCTGGCGTACCGCAAAACAGAGGAAACGGACCTCCTACGATCGAAACGGGGTCCTGTCGATCGGGAGGGGTGTGGCGTACCGCAAAATAGAGGAAACAGACTTGTGTTGGAGCGCTACAGTCGAAACGGGGGTCCTGTTCATCGGAAGGGGTGTGGCGTACCGCAAAACGGGACTCCACGGGATACTATTCATCTCCACCGTCGACCTCCTCCAGCCTCCACGGGGTACTGTTCATCCACCGTCGACCTCCTCTAGCCTCAACCTGCGACTATTCATCCACGGGCTCCTATTCATCCAGCCTCCACTACGCGCTCCTCCATCGGCTACTGTTCAACCAGCCCTCTCCACGGGGGTCCAGTTCAACCACCCCTCCATGGGTTACTATTCATCCAGCCCTCCACTGGCTACTGTTCAACCAGCCGTCCACCGGCTACTGTTCAACCGGCCCTCCACGGGGTCTTGTTCATCCAGCCCTCCACGGGGTCATGTTCATCCACCGGCTTGATCGATCGGGGTACTGTTCATCCAGCGGCAACGACCTCTACTACCACAGGTTCCTGTTCATCCAATCCCCACCGGGAACTATTCATCCAAACCCCCCAACAACACTCACTGTTCATCCAGAGGCAGCATCGATCGGCTTTAGTTAGCAGCAGTAGAGAAGGAATAGCTCGATCGGGTTCAGTTAACAGTCGTCGATCGATCGCTCGGGTTTAGTAATGCGTAGCCTGCAGTGCAATTTCTCGGGTTCAGTTAGAGCCCAACGCCTCGATCGGGTTCAGTTAGAGCGCAATGCATCGCACCCACGCGTGTACGTACGAGAGAAACGCACATTGCCCGGCCCCCGACCACCCACCGTAACCGGGAACTCCCCCGATATTTTCCTGGCCCTTGCTTCTACCACGGTTTTCTCCGTCATGGACGGCCCAAAGAATGTCATGCAGCTGTGTCTTTGGCCCGCCCAGGACAAAAAGCCCATTTTCTGCCATGATTTTTGTCATAGAAGTAGGACCCCACCACATCTATGATGATACCGGGTTTTGTCACAATTATTGTCATAGAAGTGTCATAAGTATGACAGAAAAAAATTTCGTTAGGCCCAAAATGTCACGGATGTGTCTTTTTTTGTAGTGTACACCCGCGGTGCTGGCGCCCCCGGCAGCGCCGACGTTGGCGCCCGCGGTCGTCACACCCCCTCCCCCCGGCCCCCGCGGCCCGCTCGGCGCCTGTGGCCGGTCCGATCACCCGCGCCCGTACGAGCATTTTTCGCCCGAGCTCGCGCTACGCCTCGGATGACTACGTCCATGCGGCGTCCACCTTTGAGTCGTCGCCGTTGGCGTCCTCCGTTCGAGCCGCTCTTCATGGCCCGCTCTGGATGGCTGCGATGCAAGAGGAGTTTGACGCCCTCTTGCGCAACCGGACGTGGCAGCTTGTTCTCCGTCCCCAGCACGCCAACGTGATTACTGAGAAGTGGGTCTTTAAACACAAGCTCCGTCCTAATGGTACCCTTGATCGCTACAAAGCGCGCTGGGTCGTTCGTAGTTTCCGACAGTGTGCTAGCATCAACTTCACCGACACCTTCGCTTCGGTCGTCAAGCCCGGCACGTTACGCACAGTTCTCCACCTTGCAGTCTCCCGTGCTTGGCCGGTGCACCAGATAGACGTCTCCAACGCCTTCCTCCATGGTCACCTCGAGGAGCAAGTCTTCTGTCAGCAGCCCACCAGGTTTGTTGACCCGACGCTTCCCGACCACGTGTGCTTGCTTTCGCGGTCCTTCTACGGACTCAAGCAAGCTCCACGCGCTTGGTACCAGCGGATCGCAGCGTTTCTCCACCAGCTTGGGTTCCGCGCTCCACCCGCTCGGACGCCTCGCTCTTCGTCTATCATCAGGTCTCTGACACGGCCTACATGCTGCTCTATGTCGACGACATCATCTTGACGGCATGTACGACTGGTCTCCTCAGTCAGCTCACGGCTCGTCTTCGCGCTGAGTTCGCCATCAAGGACTTGGGTCGTTTGCACTACTTCCACGGTGTCGAGGTGGTGCGCCGTCCGGATGGCTTCTTCCTTCATCAGTGGAAGTACGCTCACGAGCTCCTCGAGCGTGCCGACATGCTTAACTGCAAGCCCGCCGCTACGCCTATTGATATGAAGGCCAAGCTTTCTGCCAGGGCTGGTTCTCCTGCTTCGAATGTTGCTTTCTATCGGTCTATCGTTGGTGCTCTCCAGTACCTCACTCTGACTCGACCGGAGATCCAGTATGTCATGCAGCAGGTGTGTCTTCATATGCATGCTCCTCCAGACGTTCACTGGGCTGCCGTCAAGCGGATTCTCCGCTATATCTGTGGCACTATGGACCTTGGCGTCACGCTTCACGTCTCCGCCGACACCGCCCTCACCGCCTACTCCGATGTAGACTCGGTGGGCTACCCTAACACTCGTCGCTCCACTTCAGGTTATTGTGTCTATCTTGGACCCTCACTCATCTCGTGGTCGTCCAAGCGGCAGCCGACGGTCTCTCGTTCAAGTGCTGACGCTGAGTATCGTGCGGTGGCCAACGCCATCGCCAAGTGTTTGTGGCTTCGCCAGCTGCTTCAGGAGCTCTCTTGTCCTATTGACCGTGCCACGGTGGTCTACTGCTACAACGTCTCGGCGGTCTACCTCTCCGCTAACCTGGTGCATCACCGACGGACCAAACATATTGAGTTGGATATTCATTTTGGTTGGAAACAGGTGGCCCTTGGCCATATTCATGTTTTACACGTTCCTACTTCCCAACAATTTGCCGATATCAATGACCAAGGGTTTGCCTACGGCGTCATTTGAGGAGTTCCGGTCCAGTCTTTGCGTCAGCCGCAGTGCCGCTTCGACTGCGGGAGGGTGTTGAGTATATGTGTTATGTGCATATTGTGTATTGGGCCCACCTCCTAGTTTCTTATATAGTTGAGGTCCGTGTCCACCTCTGTACATCATATATACGTGCCTATGCATGAGAAGCAATACATCGTGCAATTCACATATTCTACAGATTCAATCGAGCAAGCCTTAATGGATGAATGGTGATTGGCTTTTAGCATCGAATCAGATTCCATTTAAAGTTATTTTCAACGAATAGTGTATGTTTAGCTATTTCTGACATATGTGTACAACAAGGTTCATCCATATATGCGATACTAGCAGTTCGTTTGCGTGCTTCACTTAGGGCATCTCGAACAGACGGTCATTTCTCCCCAAAATCCTATTCATGGCCTTCAGCGACCGGCACACACCCCCTTCCACCTGGGCTCGGCCAATTTAGCTCTTTTTTCTTTCTGTTCGCTCTATCGTGCCAGGTTCCTGGTTGTCCGGTTTACTTTTTTCTTTCTCAACAGTTAGGAACCTTTTAGAACGTTTCACCATTTTTTGAACAGTTTTACCCGATTTTTCCCAGGACGAGTTTTGGTTTTTTTTACTATTTCCTTTCCTTTTTCGTTTTTATCAAATAGTTAAAACAATTCAAAATTCTCTCAAATTTTGCGAACCTTTATTTCAATATTTCATGAACTTCTTTTAAATTATTTTTTAAAATCTTGAGAACTTTTTTCGTTTTTGTGAATTTTTAAAATTATGAACATTTCCATGTCTTGATTTTTTTAAATTCGTGAAATATTCAGTGTACTCACGAACTTTTTTCAATTTGTTGAACTTTTTTTTCAAAAAATAAAACCTTTTTCCCTTTTTCTCAAAAAGTCAAAGGTCAACTCTACATGGTCAATGGTGGCTTGTCGACCAGTCAATAGATTTCCCAACACATAGCAGGGTTGGTCCATTAACTTTCATGTGTTAGGGCGAGTCAGCTCAACTGGCACCGAAGGCACTGTATTGTGAAATCACTTGTTAAGGGGTATTCATTGTAAATTTCATTCCAACCTTTCTAGGTTGCGACAACTGGCGTACTTCATGTGGCATTTGTCACAACCGGAGAGTTTTCTCTTTTTTCATAGATTCGTTTATTTAAAATGTTTTATCTCTTAAACCGTGCCTTCAAATCCTGCACCGTTTTTCATTATTGGATTTATCCCATTGAGACTTTCAAAACTAAATCCCATGTTGATAGGTTTTGCTAAACTTTTGTTCACAAAAAACTAAATGAAAACTCCAAATTGGAAGCATGGTTCTTTACTTTTTTGTTCCTTTTCCGAAGAGGCACATGTGCCTATCGAGAAAGCAAATATGTGCCTTTAGGAGAAGCAAATATGTGCCTCTCCCAAAAGCAAGAAAAAACATGGGTTTTTTTATTTTTCGAGAGGCACACTCTCGCGAAAGCAAATCCGTGCCTTCACGAGAAGTACATATGTGCCTCTCGTACAAAAAAGAAAAGCTCATTTTCCCTTTTCTGAGAGGTATAGTTGTGTCTCTCGCAGAAACAAATATGTGCCTTCACAAGCCTCTAGCGGAAGAAAAAGAAAAGAAAACACTTTTTTGCACGCAATTTGTTGTGGGTCCAAAAGCTTGGAAAAACGGGAAAATAGTAATGCCGAAAAAACCCGAAAAGCCCATCTAAAATCTGAAAACTTGTAAAAAAAATGAAATTTTGGGAGAGCGTCCATCACGCGATACGTGGCGATGACTAAGAGTGTGACCATTGAGGGGCTCCTGCAATAGATACCCCTTATTTAGTAGATCCTGCTATATTGGGAACTGGGTGGTTTGGACACCTTGCAACTAAGGCGTTCATATTGGGTGAGAGCGGCCCAAACATTGGTAATCCCCCAGTTCGCCCCCAAATATGGGGAAGCTCCAATTTGGCACTCTATGTGCTCCCCGGTGCCCTTTTGGACCGACCCATAGGCGGGGCCAGATGCCCCCCACTTTTTCATTTTCATTTTCTTTCATTATTTTGCTTTTTGTTATTTTTCTCTTTGTTTTTATTTTTATATAAATCAGAATTGCAAAAAAAGTGAATTTTGAAAAGAAGTTCAAGAAATCAAAAAATGTTGATAGATTCAAAAAATATTTATGATTTTTAAAAAATGGATTATTATAAATTGTTCACAATTTTGAAAAGAAATGTTCTAGAAATAAAAAAATGATCAGAATTTTGAAAATTTGTTCAAGAATTTGAAAAAAAAGTTCGTGAACTCAAACAATATTCATAATTTTAAAACTATATTCATAGAACTCAAAATATGTTTGTGAGTTACAAAGAAGTTCATCGATTTAAAAATGTTTGTTAATTCAAATAAAGTCCATGAATTCAGAAACAATTCATGCATTTGAAGAAAGGTTTATCAAAACAAAAAAATGTTCATGAAACTTAAAATTTGTTCCCCAAATTCAAACAAATGTTCGTGGGTTTCAAAACATCTACACAATTTCAGAAAAATGTTCATGAGTTCAATTTTTTTACAATTTAAACAAGTGCAAGAATTTTTTGAGAATTTTCAAAGTGTTCGTGAATTCAAATAATGTTTTGAATTCAAATAATTCTCATGAATACTCGAGAATTTTTAAAATGTTTTCTAATTTAAAAAAATTCATGATTTCATAAACATGTTTGCGAATTCAAGAAACACTAATGATTTTCGAAAAAGTTCATGAGTTCAAAAAAGTGCTCGCAAATTTGAAAATATGTTCGCAAAAATGAAAAAAAAATATAGAAATGTTAAAAAAGAAATGTAAATAAAAATGTAGAAAAATAAAAGTTGAACATTACAAAAAGAATATACGAAAACTAAAAATGAAAAGAAAAAGCAAAAAA
>NC_057797.1:439631665-439637610 GCF_018294505.1 Triticum aestivum | reverse complement strand
GATGCGGTTTCATGCTCATTTCCGCATTCATGGAAGCTCACAGACTTCCCATCTACTTGAGTTCATGCCCAATTGGCTGAGGCGTCGCCCGACGAGCCTACCCTGGCTATTATAAGTTTGGCGGGCGACCCCCAAAACCCTATCTTCACCCAATCCTTTCCCCTACAAAATCCTAGATGCCACCCGCACACCGACATCCGCAAACACCGCCCGCCTTGATGGGAAAAAGACAACACCATAGGACGCTCCGGGAAGCAAAATAATGGTACCTCGGCTGGTACCGCTCCAACACGTCGTCTTCCCGCCACGACAACTATAAGTGCATTTAGTGCCACCCCTTTGTTGGTTATGGAGTGTTGATGACAAACTTGGTTGAGGGACCAATGTGTTTGTGAGATACACAGGATAACATAGATAGACGTCCCCGAAGATTCATTTTAACCGTCGAAGATGACCCCTAAAAATATTTGAAGTTATTGAAAATGGTTGCCTTTGAAGATAATGAGTGAAGACAATGGAACGTGGAGACATAGCTTCTTCGTAGGTTTCATTTTCTTTTATTGAGTCATAGGAACCTCTGCACTATTAAGAAGGGTCGAGGTGAAGTGATTGCTTAACCAAAAGCCTATGTCTTCCAGTGAAGACAATGAGAGGAAATATCGTCTAATGTTGGATGAGTTAGCATTTCTTGTAGCCCAAGCAATGTTACCGAGTGTGTTTGAAATCCGACCGTTGGGACACGTGCCGATCGATTGATAGCCCATGGTCATTTCGGTAAAATCATGCCAGGTTGCCCTAGCTATAAATAGCCACCCCCTCCACCATAAGTTGGCGGGTGCTCCGAGTTATTGCACGACTTTTATCGTTTGAGAGCAATCCAAACTCCAAAGCCTTTGAAAGAGATTTTCTACGAGGAAAAACCCAAACACCCAAAGCCCAAAGTGATTAAGCATGAGTGTAGACATTCTGTTCTGAGTGAACCAAAGACTTATTACACTTGAAGACTGTGATTTTCCATACAGTTAGGCGTCACGTTCTAAGCATCCAAGAATCATTGTGGATCGCCTATGAACGAAGTTTGTGAAGGTTTGGAAGTCTACCTTGAAGACTTACCTGAGTGATTTGGCGAGGTTTAAGTGATCTTAACTCAATGGGAATAAGGTGAAGAACAGGTCTTCAGAGTTTAATCTCAACCTCACCAACCAGACATACAGCTATCACAATAGCTGGAACTGGTCAAACAATTCACTTGTCTTCTCCGAGCAACTGTTTCTATCCCTTCACTCCTTTACTTACTATTTTTTATCGTGAAGCCTTTGACTGCTCATCTCTGTGTGAAGACATTCCCTTTGATTTCATCTTTGTCTTCATATTAGTTGTTACTATTATTTCTTGCTACCTAGTTTGCTTGATGTCTTCACTTCTCACTTCAGTTGTGTTGCACTGATAGCATGTCTAGCGTAGCTTATCTTCCGTCATACTCTGTTTAGTTATTGTTTTGCTTTCGCATCTTTGAAGACATTGACTATCTCGAAGAGTTTCATAAAAATGGCCTATTCACCCTCCCCCCTCTAGTCCATAACTAGCACTTTAAACAACATATACGACGACAGTGGGAGCTTGGTCTCCAATCCGTGGCAGCGCGGAGAAACATCGCCATCATGTGCCTTGTTGGGTAATGTGCCTCACCAACGCATGTCATCGGGCCCGTCCTACTCCACCGCGCCCTCTATCATCAATGAGGAGCCTACCTCCGACGATGACATTGTCTATTGTAAAGAGATGGCCAAGTCGTCGAACTAGGAGGCCCCGCTATCTGGCTACCTCATACGTACCAAGGAGGAGGAGCTGGAGAAGCTTATGGCCTGGCCCCTGCGTCCCTTTTCTAGATGCACCGGCCCAACTGTCGTCGTTGATGTTGCTAAGCCTCATCATCTAGATCGACAACCAGTGGTGCCCAAGGCATCCCCATTGCATCGTCAGCCCTCGTCGTCGCGTCACCAGCCCGATACCCAGTTGCTCCTGGCCACCGCCAATCAAGAGCAGCAACTGTGCACCCACTTCGAATACTATCCTGCCAGCGAGAGGTCGCATGTCATGCTCTCCTCCTCGTCTGGGTGATCGAAAGACCTCACCATGATAGAGTGGTGTTCGGTGTCTCTCGCTAGGATGCAGGTTGCATCGGATTGTGTCCTTGCCGATGAGGAGCTCACGGTGGCGTGGGCTGTCGACCGGTCCAAGACCACCAATGGGACACTGGTCCCCGCCGGTGCCGGATCAACAAGGAGTTCCTCTAGATCAGTATCGTTGAGTTAGTGCATGAGCTCCATGAGAAGGAGGATAAGGCACGACATAAGGCGGAGGAGGACTCGTAGCGATCTCCCACGAGCATGTCGGCACGGCTGGCCCGACTTCCCCAAGCGTCGTGACGAGGATTGCAGTCCTAGTGGCCTCGGAAACCACGCCTATGAGGTTACCATCCAGCATTAGTTTAGTTTAATTTTGAGTAGTTTATACTGAACTAGTTAAATTTCAATGTAATATATCGAGCTAGTCTATTTTTTTTCAAAATTGTGACTTTGAATTTGTTTTAACTGGAAAAGGTTCAAAGGATAGTGTTTGATGGTGTTCGCCAGGTTAGATGTCCACAGACATATGTGAGTGTCTGTTTAACGTCAATGTTTGGAGATGCCCAGTAAGCCATGTCTGTATCTGAGGCTTGAGAATCCATAGAAGAAATTATGATATTCACATGAGCGATTTGCGCTAAGTCCAATCAAAAGCATGCATTTTATGATGGATGATGATAACATCATGTAACTTGTGTCGTGGACAAGTAATTCACATAATATATGCATATTTAACCAACATCTTCAGCAGTCAGAGGTGCAAGTACTGTACCGGAATGCCCAATTTAATTTCAGACATTCAGTGTTGTATTACATACGCCCATCTAAAATCTCTGATTCAAAACCGAAATTTTATCGGTCCAACTTTTCTCCCCTACAATCTGTACAAAACAGTTAGTGGTGTTTTCGGAGGATATTTGTCTCCTTGGATGAGTGTGTTTTAGTCGACTATATCTTGCCAGTGTGCATGCCTAGTTTTTATGGAAATTTTTCAGCAAGAGTTAGTGTTTCTAAAGAAGTTGGTGAACAAGAAGAACGTCCTTGCATCAAATGTTGTCCTGTCAATACAAGGGGCGGTGCATTAATGTTGCCAACACATACATACAGACTAAACTATGCACAACAACCATGGGCGTCTACAGAGCAACAAGGTTAGACGTTGTGTTAATTGCACCACCAGTCATGTCCTCTCCCTCGTCGTTTAATGGAACACTCGGATGTACAACGGTTTTGTAGGATGGGTGGTTCATTGCAGCCAACGCTCTCAACTGGAGTGCTTCACTGAACAAGCCACTACCTGAGCCCACTGCCTTAGCCTTGTCTTGATAAGCTGTGGGTTCTCGCCAGCTGCATGAGTCATAGGACCAAACAACCGACCACATAATAACATAAGATGATGGTTCTTTCGGAATCTATACTAGGAAGAAATTAACAAGGAAACGTTCGACGTTACTGACCTGGACTGCTAATTTTCAACGAGTCAAGGAGGGAGGGCTGAGCGGTAGGACTGCCGGCTGGGCTGGGCGTGCCGGAGTGCATGGATGATGAGGAGGTCACCACAGAAAGGGAAGGCAATGAGCGGCTGCACACCCGCATCTTCGGCTCGGAGAGCTGCCGGTTGACGGCAAAATACAAGTCGAGGGCAGGGAGCGTGTCGCAGAGGTTCTGGCCTCCGTTCTCCTCGTTGAACCCGAAGCCAAGCTCCATGGATCCCTTGAGCTCATCCAGGTCCTCATCGGTCACAGCGTTCGCAGTGGCGTGCGTGTTAGCGCATCCCACGCGGTCGGCTTCGTACAAGCCCATGCTGCTCCTTTGTCGTTGTATCTGCCGCCGCCGCTTCTCCCACTTGACCTCCCGGGTGGTCTCCTTCATGGAAAGCTGCTTGGACAACATCCTCTTCTTGTTGCTGTTGTCGGCAGCAGCCGGGTGTGTCCGCGTGCCCGCTAGCTCTTGCTCCCTACCGATGAAGAGCGACAATGGTGGTGGACGTGGAACGCCGCGCTTGTGTTCTTTGCAGCTGTTGGCCATTGTTTGTGCAATGGTTTCTCTGTAACGATGTAGTGTGTGTTGGCTATCGAATGGGCCGCGGCTAACGTTGCTTTCCCTCCTCCGAATGGATGGCGGATTGCCGAGTTGGCTCCCAGCAGCTGCCGAATCACGACAGCTGCGGCAGGAGGAAGGAGAGCGGGAATGTTGGGAAGACGAGAAAGGGAGGTGATGCTCCTCTCATATGAAGGAGGCGAGAGGAGGAACAACAACCCAAAAATAGGAGTATAACCCCGTTTCATTGATCGAGATGCCTCTTCTACAAACTCCAAATGCTAACCATGCCGGATGGTTGTTAATAACCATAGGACACCCGCGCCATTCGGCTTGACTACTTACAGGTCGTAGACAAATTTGGCATAGACCAAGAGGATGCTAGCTATTTTAAGGTTTACTCTCGAGTACGCATGGGTGAAATCTAACTCAAGTAATATATGAAGTGTGTGTATGGGTAAGAAAAATCATTCTTTTTATTTCGAAAGGAAGGATTACCCCGGCCTCCGCATCAGCATGATGCACACAACCATCTTTATTAATTATTCACTAGAGTCTGACAAATAATACAAGGATCAATCCAAAGCCATCTTCTAAGCAAACCAAAGTTGCTACACCTACAAGTATATAGATGTGCCCTGTTCGCATAACAGACACAATCTAATCTAGTGGCCTTAAGACCATCTGGTCTAGGCATCCCATAACATGCACCGCCTATGCATGCTCCAGGATCCACAACCGCCATCTTCCATCATCCCGTTTTCAGGATAAATCACTGCATAGATCTTGTCAGTCTCATCTGTCGTCGACAGTCAAGCCACAAAAAGTTGTTATTTAACGTCAAAACCACATACACACTAAGGATCAGGGTACAAGCGTGTTGTAACTTGTATTCCATGTATATAACAACCTTTGCTCAATGCGGCTAATACATGTACACAAACTGCACAATTGTACAACTCATACCCCACACATAGCACCATAACTAGAAAAAACTGATCGAAGTGCAACAAACAAAAGAAGAAAAATATGAAAAAGCCATTGTAGACATAAGCGCCACACATCACAATCCCGCTCTGTGGTTCCTTTGCTCCACCATCACTGTTTGTCCACCCAGGAGCCTCGGTGAGTGACTTTCTTTTTAGAAATATGTACATGTGTAACTGTATTCAAGCATCAGAACCATTACAAGTATGCTTCAGATCAAAGATTCAAGATATTACAAAGTAACTCCTAAACTAAGAGTTAGAATGTAATATCTCAAATGCATCTTCTGTGTGGTCATATAAATTTTGGAATGTCAAATTCTTCCAAGGCTTCAACAACGCCATTACAATTAGATCAAAGTAGCGACAACACCACTTGTACACCGACTCAAACTTGATCGCCAATAAAAGTTTCAGGGAGCCCCTTGACTTGCCCATCCAACACAAATGGGGTCGTGAGTAACGAAGGGACTTCGGACATGGATGAACCCCTAGAACTGCATGCAGTTGAACCACAATATCTTTACTTATTGCAGAGGAAATACTCCATCTCCAAAAAAGAAGAAATCAATAAACGCACCACGCACGGACAGGAACTCAACAGATCCCAATGTCCAGGCATGGGAGGACACAAGCATAAACTCTGCAAGAGCGGTTGCACCACACCTGCGGAGGAAACGTTGCTTTGGCTCCTTGGTATCACCCACTAAAGCATCACTACAGTAGGTGAAGAACCCGATGAAGTTTATTTCTTCTGAATAAAAATAAAAATAATTGTAACACATGTACA
>NC_057797.1:439617080-439631318 GCF_018294505.1 Triticum aestivum | reverse complement strand
GCACTAAACAAGCAGCTAGAGGCAAGGGGGGTGGTATAATTTCAACAGTGATTGCACTTCTAATGCAAACCTTAACTCCTTGCTATTTCATGTATAATTCCATACGAGAGGCTTCCCTGTGAATGACTCATGCGAGAGGTAAACCCAAGTTAGGTGCCCCCACAGAAGAAGATTGACAAGAAACATTAAAATTAGATGAATATATAAAAGCCAAGATCCATGATTGGTGTGTGCTAACTGTGTGATATATTCAGCCCATCTAGCGATTCCATCATTTAGGGCTTGGTTGAATGAAAGGGAAGGAAAACATATGATTTGAAGGAACATACATAAGAAATGAAAAGGAATAGAGGTATACACGAGGAACATATATAATAAATATTTTGTAATACACAATGTATATTTTTTATATACACGAGGAACAGTTTCATATACATGTTTAATATTTTGTTATACACCTTGAGCATTTTTCAAAAACGTGAGACATTTTTCATATAAAACAATTATTTTTGTGTATACTTTCAAAAATTTATAAATATGTGATTAACATCTTTTTTAAAATATATGTTCTTGATTCGTATTTTCTTTTTCGTACGCATTATATATTTTGGTATACATGTAAAGCATTTTTATATCCCTTGAACATTTTCCAAATACATGATTAACATTTTCTCGTATCTACTTGTTACATCAGGAACATTTTTATAGATGTGTCAACATTTTTTAAGTACATGATTATGATGTCTACTTTTTTTCATATATGTTGTTCATATTTCATATACACCTGAAACATTAAAAAAATACATGATTGCAATTTTTAAATATATGTGATTCTATATGAATTTATTTATTTTAGTATGCATTAAACATTTTTTTAGACATGTACTAACTTTTTCAAATACATGATTTACATTTTATAAATGTGTGATGAACATTTTTTTAAATGAATGCTAAAAGGGAAACTAAAATAAAAACGAACGGGAAGAATATAGTAACACAAATAAAAAACAGAAAAGTGAAACAGAAGAAAACAGATCACAACATTTACGGGTCAGCCCACTTGCTACAGCGATGTAGGTGATCGATGGCTTCCTCCGTCTCGCATTAAGCGAGGTATAATCGGGTGCATCCTATTTGGCGCTTGAGGCTTCCGTTACAGTGCATTTGGCAAACGGGCGCCTAAAGCACTCCAAGATGGGCCGGCCCACTGTATTTTCTTTCTTGTATTTAGAAACTTCACAAAGGTGCGGGCATGGGGGATCAACATGTAACTGCTTTGTTGCGAGCACTCCACTCTAACCAGCAGGCTCTCACCCTACTGGTGTAAAGATACTTTGGTTTTTTCTTTAATTTTGTTCTTAGTTTGGTTTGTTCTTTTTATTTTATCTCATCATTTTTCTGTTTTCCTTAATGCGCGGGTTTAGTTTTAAATTCGTGAACCTTTTTATTCTAAATTGATGCACTTTTCAAAATTAGATGAACTTCTTTTTCAAATCCGAAGAACTTTTTTCAATTTTGATGAACTTTTTTCAACTTCTTTTCAAATTTGATGATTTTTTTCAAAATTGATTAACTTTTTTTCAAATTAGGTGAAGTTCTTTCAATTTCATGAACTATTCTTCAAAATCGATGAACTTTAAAAAATGTGAACCTTTTTTCAGATCACCGTGAACTTTTATGAATTCATGAACCCTTTTTCAAATTAATGAACCATTTTTTGAATTTCTGAACTTTTTTGTATTCACATTTTTTTGGATTTTCAATTTTTTTATAGAAAGAGTTAATGGTTTAGCGGTCAACTAGTCAACCTTTGCTGAGCAAACAAGGCGACAGGAGGGACGAGCGGCAAGGCAGCCTTGAAACCGGGTCGTCCCAATTTGCACGGTGTGTGGGCGCCGTTTCTCCTAGTCGGCGCTAGGGTTGGGCAGGAGTCGATCATTTTCTACGGTGTCCGCTCAGTCCCTTATATCGATGCCTTGGGGCTCTTCCCCGAAAATATGAGCGGGAAAGGGCTACCATAGGGCGGCAATTCGAAAAGGGACACACCCCGGTGCTTCTCCTGACAAAAGGTGGTCTTCGCTTGCCAAAATGCTTATCCGTGACGTGCCAGGGGCTCCAGGATGACCTTCATCCTGCTGCGCCACCGTCTTGGTTTTCTATCACCAAAGGGGAAACCTTTGGGACTTGCTTTGGGGGCAGGTAGGCATAGCTGCTCCCTTAGCACCAAAGGGAAACTATTTGGGCCGCGCAGGCTAGCACCTGCCTGGATGACGTCACCCATGTGATGGGCGGCACCCGCCCGGCGTGGCTCCTCGGGAGGCCTCGAGGGAGGGCGCCGTGTGAGGGAGGCCTAACGGTTCCGCTTGCTATGATGGTAGTTCCGATGAAGTCCTTCGTAGGAGAAGCCCCTCGCGGGGCAGGACCCTCGCGGGGCTATTGGCATCGTGAGCACCCGCTGATGGGCTACCCCATGAGTTGGGCCAAGGGGCCCTTCCTAGGCCGTAGGAAGGTGGCCCGTGGTACCCGTGTTCCCACTGGGCCGATAGTCTCTAGATGGGATATCCGAAGAACAAAAACTTGTGGCGGTGGAAAAAGTATTTTGGGTGGCTCTCTAATGAATTGGGAATATTTGGGAAATTATAGAAGTGGAATTAGGTCAAGAGGTGCCACGAGGGGCCCACGAGCCTGAGGGGGCGCCCCCTGGGCGCGCCTAGCAGGCTTCACGCTCTCTCATGACTCTTCATGTCTTCTCCTGAAGCTCTAGGGTCCTTTCTGGTCCAGAAAAATCGTCAAAAAGTTTAGTAGCATCTGGACTCCGTCTGGTACTGATTTTCTATAAAGCCAAAAACAAGCAAAAGACAACAACTAGCAGTGGGCACTAGGTTAGTCCCAAAAAATGATATATAATTGCATAATAAACATCCAAGGTTGATACTATAATAGCATGGAACAATAAAAAAATATAGATACGTTAGAGACGTATCAGCATCCCCAAGCTTAATTCTTGCTCGTCCTCGAGTAGGTATATGATAAAAATAGAATTTTTGATGTGGAATGCTACCTATCATATTCGTGTGTGGTATGAATATTTATATCCGAATGATTCAAAGCAATAGTCCATAATTTGACATAAAGACATCAATGCTGAGGCATACCAACAAAAAATCATGTGTTTCAAAATATCAATGCTAAAGAACACTATCCCTACAAAATCATATAGCCTTGTCATGCTCCATCTTCTTAACACAAAATATAAATCATGCACTACCTTGGTGTTAGCCAAGCAATTGGTTCATACTTTTTAATGCGCTTCAACTTTTTAACCCCCACGCAATACATGAGCGCAAGCCATGGGAACTATGGGTGGAATAAAGTATGGTGGTAGAGATGATATGGAGAAGACAAAAAGGGAGAAATTCACACATCGATGAGGCTAATTAACGGGCTATGGAGATGCCCATCAATTGATGTCAATGCAAGGAGTAGGGATTGCCATGCAACAGATGCACTAAGAGCTATAAGTGTATGAAAGCTCAAAATAAAAACTAAGTGGGTGTGCATCCAACTTGCTTGCTCATGAAGACCTCGGACATTTGAGGAAGCCCATCATTGGAATATACGAGCCAAGTTCTATAATGAAAAACTCCCACTAGTTTTATGAAAATGAAAGCATAGGAGACTCTCTATATGAAAAACATGGTGCCACTTTGAAGCACAATTCTAGAAAAGGATAGTAACATTGCCCCTTCTCTCTTTTTCTCTCAATTTTTCTCTTGTTTTTTTGGTTGGGCTCTCTTTGGCCTCTTTTTTATTTCCTCACTTGAGGCAATGCTCTAATAATGAATAATGATGATCATCACACTTCTATTTACTTACAACTTGAAATTATAACTTGATACTAGAACACAATATGACCCTATATGAATGCCTCTGGCGATGTACCAGTATGTGCAATGATCTAGCGTAACATGTATAAAAAATGATGAATGGTGGCTGAGTCACAAATACTATGTCAGCTATATGATCATGCAAAGCAATATTCCAATGATGATCTATGTCATAATAATGGAACGGTGGAACTTGCATGACAATATATATCGGAATGGCTATGGAAATACCATAATAGGTAGCTATGGTGGTTGTTTTGAAGAAGAACTAAGGAGGCTTATATGTGATAGAGCATATCATATCATGGGATTTGGATGCACCGGTGAAGTTTCCACCGCATCTCGAGGTGAGAAAGGGCAATGCACGGTATCAGAGAGGCTAGCAAATGGTGGAAAGGTGAGAGTGCGTATAATCCATGGACTCACATTAGTCATAAAAAACTCACATACTTATTGCGGAAGTTTATTAGCCCTCGAAGCAAAGTACTACTACAAATTCTCCTAAGGGTAAGGTTGGTAGGAGTAAACCATCGCGCACCCCCGACCTTCACGCAAAGGAAGACACTCAATAATAAATCATTCTCCAACTTCTTAGCATAACGAGAGACCATGTGTGCATGCTTCGGGAATCATAAACCTTAACACCAATATTCTTACTAAACCACAATCATTCACTAGTACCTCCCACATATTACCATCTTTATATCGAAAAACTATTGCAATGAATCAAACTTATCATATTCAGTGATCTACATGAAAGTTTTTATTATATCCCTCTTGAATACCTATCATATTAGGACCAATTTCATAACCCGTGCAAATTTCCATTACTACTAATCATACTCTCAAAATGATATAAGTGAAGCATGAGTCCACAACTATTTCTTTAAAGTATAACCACTGCCGTCCTCTAAAAGATATAAGTGAAGTACTAGAGAAACTGCCTAGCTCGAAAGATATAAGTGAAGCACATGGAGTATTCTAACAAATCATGAACAATGTGTGTCCCTCACAAAAAGGTGTGTCCAGAAAAGATGATTGTAGCAAACTAAAAATCAAACAAAGCAAAGACTCATATAATACACGATGTTCCAAGCAAAACTCATATCATGTGATTAATAAAAATATAGCTCTAAGAAATTTACCGATGGTTGGTAGAAGAAAGAGGGGATACCATCCGGGGCATCCCCAAGCTTAGAGTCTTGGGTGTCCTTAAATATTACCTTGGAGTGCCTTGGGCAGCCCCAAGATTAGGGTCCTTCCACTCCTTATTCCTTCATCCATCGTGATCTCACTCAAAACTTCAAAACTTCGGCATACAAAACTCAACAGAAAGCTCGTAAGATCCATTAGTATAACAAGGAAATAATAAACTTTCGGTACTGTTGTAAATACATTCATATTTTATTAATGCATAGTACTGACTGTATTTTAACTTCACCATGACTTATACCCCCTCGATACAATCCATAGATTGATTAAAATAAGCAAGCGATGCAACAAAAACAGAAACTGTCAAAAATAGAACAGTATGTAATGATCTGACTAAGCTCAATACTACTCTAGCTCCAAAATTTCTAAAAAAATAGAACAACATGGGCATTTGTATATCAATCATGTGTAAAAAAATTCAGAAATTTATCACATTCCAGTGAATCAAAATAATTCTGCTACTAGGTGCAAAAGTTTATGTTTCCTCACATAATCAAAACAACTATCAAGCAAATCATCTAAAAGGCTTTACTTGGCACAAACACTAATTTAAACACAAAAATACAACCATAACAGTAGTATAACTGTGTGCACACCAAAAAAACATAAACTATTGGGTTGTCTCCCTACAAGCTCTTTTTCTTTATAGTCATTAAGATAGGCTTTGAGATTTCAATGATGCTCACATGAAAGACAAAAATTGAAGCACAAAGAGAGTATCATAATACATGTGACAGACACATTTAATTCTAACATACTTCCTAAGCATAGGCTTTTTACAAGCAAACAAATTATCAAAACTAGAAATATCTAGCATATGCAAGGGGGGACAATAAAACATTGACAATCTCGACATAGCGAGAGGTAATTTAGTAACATGAAAATTTCTACAACCATATTTTCCTCTCTCATAATAATTACACGTAAGATCATAATCAAATTCAATAATATGGCTATCATATAAAATATTCTCTTCATGATCTACATGCATAAAATTCTTATAGTCTCCAAAATAGTGGGATTAACATTAACTAAAGTCTTGACCTCTGCAAACCCACTTTTGTCAAAAATTTCATAAGATTGAACACTCTCCAAATATGTGGGATTATTTTTCCCTAAAGTTGAAACTCTTCAAAACCAACTTTAAATATTATTACAAACAGATTCATCATGAGGTTTAAATTAATTTTCAAGATCATAAGAAGCATTATCACCCCAATCATGATCATTGCAATAAGTAGTAGACATAACAAAATTATCATCCCAAGCTTGTAGCTTTACATAGCATTAGCACAATTGACATTAATATAATTTATAATAACATCATTGCCATCATGCTTTTTATTCAAGGAGCTATCATGAATCACTTTATAAATTTCTCCTTCTAGAACTTCATCACAATTTCTAGATTCATGATTTTCAAGCAAAACTTCATAAGATAATCTAGTGCACTCAACTCACCAGCAATTGGTTCATCATAATTGGATCTTTTGAAAATACTAGTAAGTGTATTAGGATCCATATGTCTTTACTTTTCCTTTTTATTTTTTGTTTATGGTGTGTTGACATGAAAGCAATAAAAGAGGCAAACAAACAAAAAGGCAAACGAAATATTTTTGTGTTTTTGTGTAAACGTTTCAGAAGTGGGGGAGATGAAAACGAAAGGAAAATGATAAATTGAAGTAAATGCAAGGAGATGCAAGTTTATGCGATGGTACTTGATAGGTTTTGGTGATGTCTCCCTGACAATGGCGCAAGAAATTCTTCCTGCTACTTGTGACCTGTGTTGGGATTTCCTCGAAGAGGAGAGGATGATGCAGTACAGTAGATATAAGTATTTCCCTTAGTTAAGAACCAAGGTTATCAATCTAGTAGGAGAACCACTCAAGACCCGTGAATAGCACCTACACACAAAATAACAAGTACTTGCACCCAACACAAACAAGGGGTTGTCAATCCCTTGGCGGTTAATTGCAAAGATCAAATCTCGCAATGATAGATGGATAAACAAAAACACAAAATAAAATAACGGTAAACAAATTGCAACACAGTATTCTTGGATTTTTAAATATGATAATTAAAGATAGACCCATGGGCCATAGTTTTCACTAGAGGCTTCTCTCTTAAACATAGCATACGATGGGTAAACAAATTACTGTTGGGAAATTGATAGAAAAGCGCATAGTTATGACGATATTCAAGGCAATGATCATGTATATAGGCATCACGTCCGAGACAAGTAGACCGACTCCTGACTGCACTACTACTATTACTCCATGCATCTAGAGTATTAAGTTTAGAAAGAACGGAGTAATGCCTTAAGCAAGATGACATGATGTAGACAAAGTAAACTCAATTAATATGAATAAACCCCATATTTTATCCTTAATGGAAACAATACAAATACATGTCATATCCCTTTCTATCACTGGGATTGATCAACGCAAGATCAAACCCATCACAAAGCACCTCTCCCGTTGCAAGATAAATCAAATCTAGTTGACCAAACCAAACGGATAGATCGGAGAGAAATACGAAGCTATAACAATCATGCATAAAAGATTTTAGAAGAGACTCAAATAATATTCATGAATAATCTGCTCATAAACCCACAATTCATTGGATCTCAACAAACTCACCACAAAAATTGATGACATCAAACAGATCTCCAAGAACATCGAGCATAACATTGTATCGAAGATCAAAGAGAGATAAGAAGCCATCTAGCTACTAGCTATGGACCATAGGTCTATGGTAAACTACTCACACATCATCAAAAGGGCAACAAGGTTGATGTAGAGGACCTCCTTGATCGATTCCCCCTCTGGCAGAGTACCGGAAAAGGTCTCCAAATGGGATCTCCGAAGAACAGAAACTTGCGGTGGCGGAAAAACTATTTTGGGTGGCTCTCTGATGTATTGGGAATATTTCGCAATTTATAGAAGTGGAATTAGGTCAACAGGTGCCATGAGCCTGGGGCGCCCCCTTGGGGCGTGCCTGGCACGCTTGTCGCTCCCTCGTGACTCTTCAGGTCTTCTCCCAAAGCTTCTAGGGTCCCTTCTGGTCCAAAAAATCATCAAAAAGTTTTGCAGCGTTTGGACTCCGTTTGGTACTGATTTTCTGAAAATCCAAAAACAAGAAAAAAACAACAACTGCTATTGGGCACTAGGTTAATAGGTTAGTCCAAAAAAATGATATAGAATTGCATAATAACATCCAAGATTGATACTATAATAGCATGGAACAATAAAATATATAGATATGTTGGAGACGTATCACTTATCTCTTTGATGAAAGGTAAAGAGGAGGTAAATGTCAATGCCATCACTGATGAAGATAATAATGATGTGAATTTTATTGCTCGTAATAGCTATAATCCCAATTGGAAAAATAATAGTTATGCTTCTAAACTTTCTTATCCTAATAATGGAGGAGCATCAGATAATTTTGGTGGAGCTAATGGTAGAAATAGAAATACTCTTGAGGAAACTCTTAAAAGTTTTTATTGCTAGACAGAATAAGCAGAATGAAAACTTCAAGAATATCTTGAAGTGTCATGATAACTTACTCAGTCAATTGACCAGTAAGGTTATTGGACTAACAAAGGATGTGTAGATACTTGAAGCCAGATCCAAGAATATGGAGGCACAAGTGGCAAAGATAGTAGAGAGACAAACCTTGATTTTGGCCAAGTTTGCAAGTAAACCGAGCCTAACCTGGTTGAAGAAGTTAAAATGGTAAGAAGCAGTGGAGAGAAAGCTAAGGTACTTGACACACACTAGTGTAGAGATGTGCTATACAAACGGTTTTTACCCCCTTTCCGCGACGGAGTTTTAAACTGTCGCCTAGTGAGTGTGTGCAATAGGGGGGGTCCTTCCCACATGATCCAGAAACCGTCAGGGATAGGCCCTCAGGCCACACAGGCGGGGGCAAAATAAGCTCATGTGCGATCTGGCGAGGCATCGAAGCCCAATCGTTTCCGTTCGTATGTACATCCCACACGGTGAATCCCAGAAAAACATGTCCGTTCGTATGTATATCACACACAGTTTTTTGTTTGGAAACATTTGTGTAAGGTGGCCTAACACAAATAGTTCTCTACCGGAAGCCATGTGTGATTGTTAGTTGATCCAACACACCTACTTTCTAGAAACCGTGTGGTTGTTTGAGTTCATCGCCCACGGTGTTGTCTAAGTAACCGTCTGCAATAGAAAACCCTAATAAGCAGGGTAATTAGCCTATTTATTGATAATCCATGTAGTAATAAAATTGACATTTCTTATAAAACACACCATATATTTCATATCCATATAAAGGCAATCAGGATTTCATAATCGAATTACATCAGATAGCTTCAGCACTCAGTTACGCCATTACACAACAGCACCAAGTTTCACATGCAACATCGAAAACCTTTGGAAAGTAGCATCATACATGGTAAATATACAAATGGATCTCATCTGGGAAACTGCAGAAGCAGAAGGAAAATACTGAGCCTTCAGTGACGTTGAATGTCCTTGCAACTTTAGGCCAATGGCTATGGATAATGGCCCGGCAAACCTTCGTCCTCTTCAGAAAGACTTCAATATTGTACCATGGGTGTTAAATGAATACCTTCCTCGCCTCCTGACCATGTAGGTGGTTTCAGAGGTAATCATCGGTGAACTGCTTTGAAAAGTACTGAAAACAAAAATATGCATAAATCGCTGTTATAAATTTTGAAATGGCGCAAGGGGTAAAAACAAGGTAAAAGAGTTAGTACCATCCTATAGTTGACTGATGTCTTCTTCATTGTGCAAACAAAGATCTTGCTGTTATTTGTCGCAAGTTTCTTCATCCTAACAATCTTTCTAAGTTTCTTGACTTGACTGATATTCATGGACATCTCATTTCCCCATATGCAAAATGGGTCAAACAATGGGTCTAAGCCTCTAATAGCAAGACCTACATGTGCAAGACCAAATTGTAAGAAACCTAAATATTAGAATGATTCCTACAACTGCACAATAATGTGCTATTAGCGAAAGGACCATGCATGAGCAAACCTTGATGGTAAACCATAGTGTCTCCCATTGTTTCCCTGCAACACATATAAGGAAGATCTTGATCGGGTTAACTGAGAGTTGCCATACTATCAATAGAATGTGTATTGAATACAACCAAATTCAATTTGTTTCTCACATGCATAACAATACAAAATTGTACCCACATCAAATGAAAATAAAATTGCATAATTGAACCAAATGAACCAAAACAGTTAACTAAGCACGACATTCCAGAATAGAAACATGTACTAGAAGATAATACAGTTAATAAAACAAAGAATGCTTGAGAACAGTACTACGAAATGTAGCAATTGTTGGACCAAACTGTTGACTGAAAATTATATTTCAGAGGACCAAACTATTAACTTAACATTAGATTGCATATTAACATTACAGAGGACAAATCACAAGATGGCACTGGCAGTGGCCTCGAGAAAACAGAACAACTATATTTTAAATTAGACAACCGCATGGCGGTGTCGACGGTTTCCTCGAAGTCGATGTCCTCCTCCAAGATCTGGCGGTTGGCACGCATGGCAGCCATAGCGACCTTGTGCGCGTGTGTGGCCACGATTTGCTTCTCTGTTGCCAGATGCTACTGAGCTCCATGTTACACTGTATGCAAAATGGTTGGGTGGTGCTTAATTGGAGGACGGGGCCAGTGATTTCAGGGGAAGGTGTTACACCGTCAGTCGGGTCATGTGGGAGGGGGAAGGAGGAGGCTGGTGTGGGTGGGGTGTAGATTACCTGACCATATCAACGAGGCCCCGCAGCAAGAAGAAGGGTCGGCGGCGAGGAGGCCGCGGAGCAAGAAGAAGGGTCGGTGGGGAGGAGGCGGAGCTGCAAGAAGAAGGGTCACCGGTGATGAGGCGGCGCTGCAAGAAGAAGGGTTGTCGGCGAGGAGGCTGAGCTGCCAGTAAGCAGCAGTGAAGGTTTGAACTTGGAAAGCAAGGAGGAACAGTGGAAATGTGGCTTTTGGTGGGAGAGAGGGGATGGGGAGATAGATATTTCCGCGGTGGCAGAAAAATTTCGCTCGGTGCCGCAAGAAACTGGAGCGCAAGTGTGGTTCAAGCGCGGCTGGTGGACTGTAGACGATGAAGCTTCCTGCGTAAGCCATACAAGATGGTGCGCCAAGATATTTTATATCGCATCCCACACGATTCTTGCTAGTAAACTATTTGTGGTATACCTGATTTTTTCATTATGTTTTGAAAGACCAAATGGTGTTGCGGAGGGAAAGGATGGTGTTTGAATTGCAAGAACATTTATCTAAGTGATTATGCAACTACATGAGTCTCGTGTTTAAATTTGGAATTATTCCAGGTTTGTTTGGCATTTTTATGCAGTAATTGAGTTTCTAGGCATTTAATGTGCATAATTCAAATTTGAACTACAAGCACATGCTCTAGTGCACCAAAGTTTGTTGAAAAATCACATGTGTGTCTTTGGGTGAATTTATAGGTCCCATGCAATAATGGGAATGAAATTCAAACATCTAGGCGTCGTGGCTCGGCTGGGAACATTGAGAAACTTGGTTTGAAAATTCCTATAAATTCAAAACTCGCCTGAAACTCATGAAACTTGGCATGGTGTCATTTCATGGCACCAACATGTTGTGGTAGAAAAATTGGCCGCATTTAGACAAGTTTGGTATAAGCTTCTTGCAAACGGGAGCTTCTCTCGAGAATACTCGTGGTTCCCGAGGGGGGACGTGTCACCTTTGTGTGCGAAACGATATACGCTGCCTCCCCCCTTGATTTTTTTACAGAGGCAACATAGAACTATATGAGTGCCGTGTTAAAATTTGGAATTATTTCGGGTTTGTTTGGCCTTTTTTATACATTAACTGGATTTCTAGGCATTTAATGTGCACAATTCCAATTTGAACTACAAGCACATGCTCCAGTGCACCAAACTTGGTTGAAAAATCACGTGTGTCCTTGGGTGAATTTCTAGGTGCCATGCAAGAAATGGGAATGAAATTCAAACATCGGGGTGTCGTGCTCGGCCGGAAATATTGAGAAACTTGGTTTTTTTTAATTCCTGTAAATCCAAAACACGCCCGAAAATCATGAAATTTGGCATGGTGCCATGACACGGCACCAACATGTTGTGGTAATTTTTTTGGCCGAATTGGGACAAGCTTTGGTATAAGCTTCTTGCAAACCGGAGCTTCTCTCAAGAAGGCTCGTGGTTCCAAAGGGAACGTGTCACCTCCGTGTGCGGAATGACATACACTGCCTTCTCCTGCCTTAAATTTTTTACACGGGAAGCTTAGACCAAATTGGAGTTTCATTCTAAATTTTGGAATTATTCTGGGTTCGTTTGGACTTTTTTATACATTAATTGAATTTCTAGGCATTTAATGTGCATAATTCAAATTTGAACTACAAGCACTTGCTCCAGTGCACCAAAGTTGGTTGAAAAACCACATGTGTGTCCTAGGGTGAATTTCTAGGTCCCATGCAAGAAATGGGAATGGAATTCAAGCATTTGGGCGGTGTGGCTCAGCCGGAAATATCGAGAAACCTGCTTTTTTAATTCCTGTAAATCCAAAACACGCCTGAAAATCATGAAACTTGGCATGGTGTCATGACATAGCACCAACATGTTGTGGTAATTTCTTTTGCCAAATTGGGACAAGCTTTAGTATAAGCTTCTTGCAAACTGGAGCTTCTCTCAAGAAGGCTCGTGGTTCCGAGAAGGAACGTGTCACCTCCATGTGCGAAACGACATACACTGCCTTCTCCCACCTTGATTTATTCACACAGGAAGCTTAGACCAAATAGGAGTTTCGTGCTAAATTTTGGAATTACTCTGGGTTCATTTGGCCTTTTTATACATTAATTGATTTTTCCAGGCATTTAATGCACATAATTCAAATTTGAAGTACAAGTGCGTGCTCTAGTGCACAAAAGTTAGTTAGAAAATCATTTACGTGTACTTGGGCGAATTTGTAGGTCCCATACAAGAAGTGGGAATGGAATTCAAACATCTGGGCATCTTGGATCGGCCGGAAACATCAAGAAACTTGGTTTTAAAATTCCTGTAAATCCAAAACTCGCCTGAAATCATGAAACTTGTCATGGTGTGATCATGTAGCACCAACATGATGTGGCAAAATTTGTGTCCGATTTGCATAGGTGCACACATTAACAATCAACAAAGTCATTTTGGAACAAGTGTTGTCACGTTACAAATCGGCAACACAAGTATTATTGAAACCATGTGCGTTCTACTTACCATTTTTGTGCCACCATGCGTCCCCTTTTTTTATTGGCTAGGAGGTGCCGTGCGTGGTAGCTATTTGAGTACGGGAGGCATGCGATCATATCCCTGCGCATGCTCATCGGGAGGAGACCCCTTTGACCTCAATCCACTGCCCACCTCCCTCCCAACGTCTCCATTAATGGTGCCCGAGCCCCTGCTTCATGGCGTGGCTATGTCTCACTCGACTCAGATTTAAGAGAGAAAAAATAAAATCTAAAAAGAAATTTTTGCACGGATCTTGATGTAAGATCCGACAGGACCTATATAGGATCGACTATGACTTATAGCAAGACTAATGAATATAAGGACGATGACAGTGGATAATAATTGTCTTAGGTATTGTAACACCCCAGATGTAATTTACCCAATATCTACTCCAACTCTTGCCGTTTCCGGCCTTAAGTTATTTTATTTTCGCGGGTTCGGGTCTTTGTCTCCGTGTGTTGTTATTGTTGTCATGCATCTAATATCATTTCATCATGTGCATTGCATTTGCATACGTGTTCATCTCATGCATTCGAGCATTTTCCCCGTTGTCCGTTTTGCATTCCGGCGCTTCGTTCTCCTCCGGTGGTCTTTTCTACCTTTCTTTCATGTGTGGGGATTAAACATTTCCGGATTGGACCGAGACTTGCCAAGCGGCCTTACTTTACTACCGGTAGACCGCCTGTCAAGTTTCGTACCATTTGGACTTCGTTTGATGCTCCAACGGTTAACCGAGGGACCGGAAAGGCCTCGTGTGTGTTGCAGCCCAACACCCCTCCATTTTTTCCGAAAACCCACCAAAACCCTCTCCATCATCTAGAGCGTTCGATCACGATTGC
>NC_057797.1:439607241-439616664 GCF_018294505.1 Triticum aestivum | reverse complement strand
CGCCCCGCCGCCACGGCTCCGGCCACCACCGCCCGGACGCCGGCCGCCTCCTCCTCCCTCACCGGCGCACCTCCTCACCTCCTCCGACGAGCTCTCCGACTGGATCCACCGCGTCAAGTCCGGCCGACGAACCTCGAAGTCCGTGCACTGCTACAGCGTTCTCAGATCCAGATCTAGATCCAGTTGACTTTCCGTCCCTAACCCTAATTTTTTGGCTATGTTCATTACATCGTAACTTTGCATCTGTAGCTCCGTTTTGGGCATATAGCATATCAAAACGTTCGCCTCAGAGATTACATCATTTCATCTCATTTCATCATTTTCATTTGGGTTCATCTTGATGCCCGAAATGCGGTTAGAAGAGTGATATTTGAGATAATTGTCAGATCTGCTGCTCCAATTAGATATTTGTCATTTTTTGCCATGATTATTGTGTGCATGATATGCCCCTGAGCTCTTCATCAGTTTTGTTATATGTTTTGCCATCTATCCAGAGGTGCAACCCATGTATTTTTGGGATGTGTGTGGTGACTAGCACAAGCTTGCAAAGTGGTGCATTTGTTAATGCTGATTTCAGGGACTTAGCATTTCCACTAAGTCCTTGGACTATTTATCTCATATGCCATATGTTCATGTTGTTTCCTAGTGATCCGTGCCTCTTTTGAGGATGGTCAGTAAGGATGTTTTGTTAATCTTGTAGTGCTCTATCCATCCATGTCTTTGTTTGCAATTATGGAGCACCCTAGCTTGAGTCAATCGAGCTCTACTTTTGTCATTTCGGGAATCTGGGTAGATTGTCTACTTGTTAGCGATTTTGCCGAGGGTGTGGTAGTTGATCCGTGCATGCTATGTTATTGTTCTTTCCATGTCTAGCTTGTATTATGTGTATTCTTGATGGGTGTATGCTTAGATTGTCATGACTTCCTCCGTAGTGAGTGCATCGAGCTCGTAAACATGCCTACTTGATATCTGTTTCAGCATGCTCCAATTTTCACTAAGTCTGAGAACCGATTATGTTTTTGCCATGTTCACATGCTTGCAAATGTATTTTCTGATCCCTTTTGGCTCAAGGTCACTAAGGGATTTTTGTTAAGCTCTTTGAGTAGCTCCCTTCCATGCTTTACTTTGCCATGTTCAGGTCCTGTAGCATATAGTTTTCATGCTCCAAAGAGTGCTATCTGATCTGAAATTCCAGACAAGTGTTAATTTCACTAAGTCTGAAATCTGTTTACCAGATGCATTTTTGCCATGCTTGTTTGTACCTGTTAATGGATGAATTGGGCGTAGCTCAGTGCTAGTCTTTTGTTAAGCATCATGAATGGATCCCTGCCATGTATTTTGATGCCATGTTTGGGTGCTGTATCATGTTCATCTTGTTGCATTTAGATGGCTACTTGCTGTAAATCACAGAACGTGGTCATATTTGAATTGCTTGCCATTTCCAAACCGTAACTCCGATTCCGGTGATCTTTATATCGTTTTCAAGCGATTTCATCTCATCTTTCCAGTGGCACACTTGGATTTCCAAGTTGAGGCCAGGTTCATTCATTCCTTGTCAAATCTTGCATATGCATCACATATTGCATCCCGCATAGCATACCATCTTTGCATCATATTGTTTGAGCCTTGCACGTGGTTGATTGTGTCCTTGTTGCTTGTTTGTCTTGTTTGGGTAGAGCTGGGAGACGAGTTCGCTAATGAGGATCCCGTTGAGTTTGCTTTCGTGGATCCAGTCAACTCTGACAACTTTGCAGGCAAGATGATCATACCCTCGAAATCACTACTATCTTTGCTATGCTAGATGCTCGCTCTTTTGCTATGCCTATGCTACGATACCTACCACTTGCTTATCATGCCTCCCAAATTGCCGTGTCAAACCTCTAACCCACCATGTCCTAGCAAACCGTTGATTGGCTATGTTACCGCTTTGCTCAGCCCCTCTTATAGTGTTGCTAGTTGCAGGTGAAGATTGGAGACCGTTCCTTGTTGGAACAGTATTTACTTGTTGGGATATCATTATATTGCCATGTTATCTTAATGCATCTATATACTTGGTAAAGGGTGGAAGGCTCGGCCTCTCGCCTAGGGTTTTGTTCCACTCTTGCCGCCCTAGTTTCCGTCATATCAGTGTTATGTTCCCGGATTTTTGCGTTCCTTACGCGGTTGGGTTATAATGGGAACCCCTTGATAGTTCGCCTTGATTAAAGCTTTTCCAGCAATGCCCAACCTTGGTTTTACCATTTGCCACCTAGCCTCTTTTTCCCTTGGGTTTCCGGAGCCCGAGGGTCATCTTATTTAAGCCCCCCCAGGCCAGTGCTCCTCTGAGTGTTGGTCCAACCGAGCGATGTCTGGGGCTATCAGGGGCTACTCTGGGCTGGCCTACACGACGTCTAGCTCATCTGAGTGTGCCCTTAGAACGAGATATGTGCAGCTCCTATCGGGATTTGTCGACACATTCGGGCAGTGTTGCTGGTTTTGTTTTAACTTGTCGAAGTGTCTTGAAGAACCGAGATACCGAGTCTGATCGGAATGTCTCGGGAGGAGGTCTATTCCTTCGTTGACCGTGAGAGCTTGTCATGGGCTAAGTTGGGACTCCCCTGCAGGGTTTTGAACTTTCGAAAGCCATGCCCGCGGTTATGGGCAGATGGGAATTTGTTAATGTCCGGTTGTAGATAACTTGAACCTTAACTTAATTAAAATGAATCAACTGTGTGAGTTACCATGATGGTCTCTTCTCGGCGGAGTTCGGGAAGTGAACACGGTGTTGGAGTAATGCTTGCCGTAGGATGCCCTCTAGTTACTCACTCGTGCTTTGCCTCCTCTTCTCGCTCTCTTTTGCGAACAGGATAGCCACCATATATGCTAGTCGCTTGCTGCAGCTCCACATATTTTCCTTGCCTTACCTATTAAGCTTAAATAGTCTTGATCGCGAGGGTGCGAGATTGTTGAGTCCCTGTGGCTCACAGATTACTTCCAAACCAGATGCAGGGCCTGATGATTCCGTTCCATATGACGCAGTTGAGCTCAAGTGGGAGTTCAACGAGGACTCACGCAGATACTACGTGTCTTTCCCTGATGATCAGTAGTGGTGCCTAGTTGGGGTGATCGGGACCGTGTCGCATGTTGGTTTATCTTTTTATTTTGGCGCCGTAGTCGGGCCATGAGTGTTTGAATGTCGTAATGCTATTTATGTACTTTGATTGACGTGGCGAGTGTATGCCAATTGTGTTTCTCCCCTTTTATTATCTATATTACATGGGATGTTGTGAAGATTGCCTAACTTGCGACATTGCTTTCAATGCGATTATGCCTCTAAGTCATGCCTCGACACGTGGGAGCTATAGTCACATCGAGGGCGTTATAAGTTGGCATCAGAGCCTTCCCCGACCTTAGGAGCCCCCATTGCTTGATTGTTTTTAGCAGCCGAGTTGTGTCTAGAAAAAAAATTTTGAGTCATTTAGGAATTATATATCGGAGAGTTTAGGAATTCTTTTACTCCCCAGTCTCCTCATCACTCTGGTAAGGCATCCTGACATAGAGTTTTGACTCTTCTCTTCTCAAATTTCACTAAAAAACTTTTTTAGGATCACGCAGGTATCTTGGTATCGTTTCGATGGTTTTGTGACGAGAACATTGTTCTTGGTGCCTCCTGTCTTTAGGGGTTGTGGCAGTGTCTCGGGGAGTTGAGCTCCGAGGTGTTGTCGTCACAATTTTATCGTTGCAGTTCTGGAATACCTGAGTTTAGTACGCCGACATCGAAAATCTCTTTTATGCAGTTCGTTGGTGAGATAACCTCGACGCCACCCAGTACTGGGGCGGGAGTTCGGGAGTATCGCCATAACTTGTATAACGGATGCTTTTCGAAGGTTGAGGTAGATGGTTTCCGAAGTTTTTCTCGGTTATGTGTTGAAGGATGGATACAGCTGGATGTAGGATTTGCTAGATTTGGGTGAGATATTATGCTTCCCCTGTATCCCCAACACCTTATTGCATAACCAGAAAGGTTCGGGAGTTTCATAGGTCGGAATTCTTGTAGCTCTAGTTCTTCTTCCATGGATATTTGGTTTGAGATTGGGATTTCTTACCGGGTATTCATTCTTGATCCGACCTTGTTGATTTATTTCTCTACCTAAATTCTAAGTGGCTTCTCAATTTATGGATATGTGACCATTTCAAGAGGAATGCATTCGTTCTTATGTTCGGATGTGAAGACTTTATGTTGCATTTTTCATTCCGTTGGATTCAGCTTCAATATTTGTCTGTCAATGTGCTAATGGTTGTCACCCTCTTCAGGATGGCTCCCGCTAAGAGCACCAATCAGAATCAGAATCAGGATCCGCCACCACCTCCACCTCCTCCGGAGGCATGGCAAGCTGTGATGGCCGCAACCAATGCAAACACGCAGTTGATCATGCAAATTCTTCAAGAGCGCAATCAAGCGAACCAAGGCAACCAAGGCAACAATAAAAATCACTTTGCTACACTCAACCAGTTCCTTGCTAATGGGCCAAAGACTTTCAGCAATTGTGTTGAGGCAACTGATGCTGACGATTGGCTCATGGATCTGTGCAAGCATTTTGAGTGCAGTAACATTAGGCCTGAGGACTTTGTCAAGTTCGCTTCCTTCCAACTCAAAGACCAAGTTGCATAATGGTTCCAGCAGTACAAGGATTCCAGAGGAGGACGTGTGATTACCTGGGATGAATTCCGTCAAGACTTCAAAGCTCATCATATCCCTCAGAGCATGGTTGAAAGCAAGCGTGAGTAATTCCGCAACCTGAAGCAAGGCTCTTTGTCTGTCTATGACTACAACAAGTTGTTTCAGAAGCTCGCCCGCTTTGCTAAGCAGGACGTCCCTGATGAGAAGAGCATGATATACCAGTTCAGGGGTGGTCTCAAAGAAGAAATCCAGCTAGCTCTTGTTCTCTTTGAGCCCTTGAGGTATGATGAGTTCTACAACATGACATTGAAGCAAGAGGCTGATCAACTGAGGTGTGATGCTTCCAAGAAGCGAGTCAGGGATGCTACTCCTTCTTCCTCTACTCAAGTGGACAAGCAGCAGAAGTATTGGCTTCCTCCTCCTCCGTTCCGTCAGCCGTATCAGAAGAAGAGCAAATGTGGCAGTGGATCTTCCCACTCACCCAACCCTGGCTTTCAGAACAAGACTTCGTCTCAAGCTCCAAGATCAAGTGCTCCGTATCACCGTCCGCTTTCAGAGGTCACGTGCAACAAGTGCCAATAGAAGGGTCACTATGCCAACAAGTGCTTCAACCAGAGGCGTCTCCCTCCTCCTCCTCCTGTGAGATCGGCAAGTACAGCTATGGTCAAGCATAACACCAAGTCCGCCAAGGTCAACTTGATGAATGCAGCTCAGGCATAGGACTTGTCAGATGTCATCATGGGTAACCTTCCTGTTAATGATATTCCTACAAAAGTTCTTTTTGACACGGGTGCATCACATTGTTTCATCTCGAGACCATTTGTTTCTAAGCATGAGTTGCCTTTACAAGATTTGCCTAGACAGTTATCTGTTGTTTCTCCGGGTAAATTCATGAATGCAAGCGCTATCGCCCCGGATGTTACTATCACATTGGGCAACTACAAGTTCCTTTCTTCTCCGGTGGTTCTTGGTAACTCGGATATTGATCTTATTCTCGGAATGGATTGACTTTCTAAGCACAAGGCGCATCTTGATTGTGCAGCCAGGCAGATTCAATTGACTCATTCGTCTGAGGATGTAATTGTATTTGCCACTCGTGATGATACCATCCGTCTGTTTTCTCTCAATGAGAAGGGTGAACTGGATGCTATCTTGCAAATTCCAGTCGTTTGCGAATATCAAGACGTCTTTCCAGAAGAGCTTCCAGGAATGCCTCCGCACCGGCCAGTTGAATTTGTCATTGATCTTGAGCCCGGCACGGAACCTGTGTGCAAGCGTCCTTACAAGCTCGGACCTGAAGAGTTGAAGGATCTGAAGAAGCAACTCGATATTCAAGAGAGAATGGGTCTCATCCGACCTAGTTCTTTTCCGTGGGGTTGTGGTGTTCTTTTTGTGAAGAAGAAGGATGGAACGGACCGACTTTGTGTTAATTACCGTCCATTGAACAAGAAGACCATCAAGAACAAATACCCACTTCCCAACATCAACAAGCTGTTCGAACAACTCAAAGGGGCCCAAGTATTCTCCAAGCTTGATCTCCGTATGGGTTATCACCAGATTCGAATCCGTGAGCAAGATATTCCCAAGACGGCTTCCAGGACAAGCTATGGTTCATATGAATACACTGTCATGTCTTTTGGCCTCGTCAACGCTCCTCCGACTTTCTCTCGCATGATGAACTTCATCTTCAATGCCTACACCAATGACTTCATTTTGGTCTATCTCGACGACATTCTGGTTTTCTCGAAGAACAAGGAAGATCATGCCAAGCACTTGCGTTTGGTACTCAATAAGCTCAGAGAACACCAGTTCTACGCCAAGTTCTCCAAGTGCGAATTTTGGCTCGATGAGGTTCTTTATCTTGGGCATATCATCTCTGCCAAGGGCATTGAGGTGAATCCTGAGAAGGTGTCTGCAATTGTGAATTGGGAACCACCTTAGAACATGAAGCAACTCCTTAGCTTCCTCGGTCTCGCAAGCTACTGTCGAAGATTCGTTGAAAACTTTTCTAAGATCACAAAGCCTCTCTCAAATATTCTCCAGAAGCACGTCAAGTACGTTTGGTCTCCGGAGTGTGACATTGCTTTAAACACTTTGAAAGAGAAATTGGTCACCGCTCCAGTTCTGACTCCGCCTGATGAATCCAAGCCGTACGAGGTCTTTTGCGATGCCTCTCTCCAAGGTCTTGGTGCAGTGTTGATGCAAGACAAGAAAGTTGTGGCTTATACCTCTCGCCAGTTGAAGCCCAACGAGAAGAACTACCCCACTCATGATCTCGAGTTGGCGGCAGTTGTGCATGCTCTTTTGACTTGGAGACATCTCCTATTGGGAAGAAAAGTGGACATTTTCACTGACCACAAGAGTCTCAAGTACATCTTCACTCAGACTAATCTCAACCTCAGGCAAACTTGATGGGTCGAAATGATTCAAGAGTATAATCCGAGTATCGAGTATACTCCAGGCAAGGCCAATGTGATTGCTGACGCATTGAGCAGGAAGGCTTACTGCAACAGTCTGATTCTCAAGCCTTATCAACCCGAGCTTTGTGAAGCTTTCCGCAAACTTAATCTGCAAGTTGTTCCTCAAGGTTTCCTCGCCAACCTTCAAGTCTCTCCTACCTTGGAAGACCAGATTCGCCAAGCCCAACTTCTTGATGCTATGGTGAAAAAGGTGAAGATTGGGATTGCCAAGAGTCAACCCAAGTACAAGTGCTACCGCCTTGATGACAAGGATACTCTCTTCTTCGAGGATCATATTGTTGTGCCCCAAGGTGATCTACGTAAGGTTATCATGAACGAGGCTCACAATTCTCTCCTCTCAATCCACCCTGGGAGCACGAAGATGTATCAGGACCTTAAGCAAACTTATTGGTGGACTCGAATGAAGCGCGAGATTGCTCAATTCGTGAATGAATGTGATGTCCGCAGAAGAGTGAGGGCAGAACACCAAAGGCCAGCTGGTCTCCTCCAACCTCTTGCCATTCCAGAATGGAAGTTTGACCACATTGAGATGGACTTCATGACTGGGTTCCCAAAGTCCAAACGTGGCAATGATGCTATATTCGTTGTCATCGACAAACTCACTAAAGTGGCTCACTTTCTGCCTATCAAAGAGTAAATCACTGCAGCTCAATTGGCGGAACTCTATACCTCTCGAATTGTCTCTCTGCACGGTATTCCACAAGTGATCTCTTCAGACTGTGGCAGCATCTTTACCTCCAAGTTTTGAGATTCTTTTCAGAAGGCCATGGGCACAACATCCGCTTCAGCACAGCTTTCCATCCTCAAATGAGCGGTCAAGTCGAGCGTGTCAACCAGATTCTTGAACATATGCTCATGGCTTGTGTGATCTCCTTCGGCATGAAGTGGGAGGATTGTCTTCCTTATGCTAAATTCTCCTACAACAACCGTTTTCAAGCAAGTTTGGGCAAGGCCCCATTTGAAATTCTGTATGGCAGGAAGTGCCGTACCCCTCTCAACTGGTCTGAAACCGGTGAACATCAGCTTTTGGGTAATGACTTAATCACAGAGGCAGAGGAAATGTGCAAAGTCATTCGAGATAACCTCAAAGCATCCCAATCCCGCCAGAAGAGCTACTATGATAGTAAGCACCGTGATTTGGCTTTCGAGATCGGAGATCATGTTTACCTTCGCGTCTCTCCTATGAAAGGTACTCGTAGCTTCGGTATCAAAGGGAAGCTTGCCCCTAGATATGTGGGTCCTTTCAAGATCGTCAGCAAGAGAGGCGATATCGCCTATCAACTCGAGCTTCCTTCAAACTTTGCAAATGTTCATGATGTGTTCCATGTCTCTCAGCTTTGAAAGTGCTTCAAGACTCCTGACCGCATCGTCAACTTCGAGGACATTGAGCTCCAAGAAGATCTCTCATATCGTGAGCACCCCGTTGCTATTCTTGAAGAGACTGAACGCAAGACTCGCAACAAGTCAATCAAATTCCTCAAAGTAAAGTGGTCACACCATTCCGACAGTGAAGCTACCTGGGAACGCGAGGATCACCTCCGTTCTGAGTACCCGGTGTTCTTTCAGTCCTAAATCTCGGGACGAGATCCTTTCGTAGTAGTGGAGTGTTGTAACACCCCGGATGTAATTTACCCAATATGTACTCCAACTCTTGCCGTTTCCGGCCTTAAGTTATTTTATTTTCCCGGGTTCGGGTCTTTGTCTCCGTGTGTTGTTATCGTTGTCGTGCATCTCATATCATTTCATCATGTGCATTGCATTTGCATACGTGTTCATCTCATGCATTCGAGCATTTTCCCTGTTGTTCATTTTGCATTCCGGCGCTTCATTCTCCTCCGGTGGTCTTTTCTACCTTTCTTTCATGTGTGGGGATTAAACATTTCTGGATTGGACAGAGACTTGCCAAGCGGCCTTGGTTTACTACCAGTAGACCGCCTGTCAAGTTTCGTACCATTTGGACTTCGTTTGATGCTCCAACGGTTAACCGAGGGACCGGAAAGGCCTCGTGTGTGTTGCAGCCCAACACCCCTCCAGTTTGGCCGAAAACCCACCAAAACCCTCTCCATCATCTAGAGCGTTTGATCACGATCGCGTGGCCGAAAACTGCACCTCATTTGGACACTCCTAGCTCCCTCTATGCCTATTTAAAGACCCCCACCCCCCCCAGAATTTATCCTTCCCCTTCCTCCCGAAACCCTAGATCCATCCCCACCCGCCGCCGCCAGACAAAGTCCGCCAGGCCGGACATTGTCGGACCTGCTCCGCCGCCGCCACGTCAGCCCC
>NC_057797.1:439592101-439606885 GCF_018294505.1 Triticum aestivum | reverse complement strand
GCCCCGCCGCGCCGCTTCCGGCACCGCCCCACCGCCACGGCTCCGGCCACCACCGCCTGGACGCCGGCCGCCTCCTCCTCCCTCACCGGCGCACCTCCTCGCCTCCTCCGACGAGCTCTCCGACCGGATCCATCGCGTCAATTCCGGCCGACGAACCTCGAAGTCCGTGCACTGCTACAGTGTTCTCAGATCCAGATCTAGATCCGATTGACTTTCCGTCCCTAACCCTAATTTTTTGGCTATGTTCATCGCTTCGTAACTTTGCATCCGTAGCTCCGTTTTGGGCATATAGCATATCAAAATGTTCATCTCAGAGAGCACATCATTTCATCTCATTGCATAATTTTCATTTGAGTTCATCTTGATGCCCGAAATGCGGTTAGAAGAGTGCGATTTGAGATAATTGTCAGATCTGCTGCTCCAATTAGATATTTGTCATTTTTTGCCATGATTATTGTGTGCATGATATGCCCCTGAGCTCTTCATCAATTTTGTTATATGTTTTGCCATCTATCCAGAGGTGCAACCCATGTATTTTTTGGATGTGTGTGGTGACTAGCACAAGCTTGCAAAGTGGTGCATTCGTTAATGCTGATTTCAGGGACTTAGCATTTCCACTAAGTCCTTGGACTGTTTATCTCATATGCCAGATGTTCATGTTGTTTCCTAGTGATCCGTGCCTCTTTTGAGGATGGTCAGTAAGGATGTTTTGTTAATCTTGTAGTGCTCTATCCATCCATGTCTTTATTTGCAATTATGGAGCACCCTAGCTTGAGTCAATCGAGCTCTACTTTTGTCATTTCGGGAATCTGGGTAGATTGTCTACTTGTTAGCGATTTTGCCGAGGGTGTGGTAGTTGATCCGTGCATGCTATGTTATTGTTCTTGCCATGTCTAGCTTGTATTATGTGTATTCTTGATGGGTGTATGCTTAGATTGTCATGACTTCCTCCGTAGTGAGTGCATCGAGCTCGTAAACATGCCTACTTGATATCTGTTTTAGCATGCTCCAGTTTTCACTAAGTCTAAGAACTGATTATGTTTTTGCCATGTTCACATGCTTGCAAATGTATTTTCTGATCCCTTTTGGCTCAAGGTCACTAAGGGACTTTTGTTAAGATCCTTGAGTAGCTCCCTGCCATGCTTTACTTTGCCATGTTCAGGTCATGTAGCATATAGTTTTCATGCTGCAAAGAGTGCTATCTGATTTGAAATTCCAGACAAGTGTTAATTTCACCAAGTCTGAAATCTGTTTACCAAATGCATTTTTGCCATGCTTGTTTGAACCTGTTAATGGATGAATTGGGCGTAGCTCAGTGCTAGTCTTTTGTTAAGCATCATGAATGGATCCCTGCCATGTATTTTGATGCCATGTTTGGGTGTTGTAGCATGTTCATCTTGTTGCATTTAGATGGCTACTTGCTGTAAATCGCAGAACGTGGTCATATTTGAATTGCTTGCCATTTCCAAACCGTAACTCCGATTCCGGTGATCTTTATATTGTTTTCAAGCAATTTCATCTCATCTTTCCAGTGGCACAGTTGGATTTCCAAGTTGAGGCCAGGTCCATTCATTCCTTGTCAAATCTTGCATATGCATCACATATTGCATCCTGCATAGCATACCATCTTTGCATCATATTGTTTGTGCCTTGCACGTGGTTGATTGTGTCCTTGTTGCTTGTTTGTCTTGTTTGGGTAGAGCCGGGAGACGAGTTAGCTAACGAGGAGCCCGTTGAGTTTGCTTTCGAGGATCCAGTCAACTCTGACAACTTTGCGGGCAAGATGATCATACCCTCGAAATCTCTAATATCTTTGCTATGCTAGATGCTCGCTCTTTTGCTATGTCTATGCTACGATGCCTACCACTTGCTTATCATGCCTCCCAAATTGCCATGTCAAACCTCTAACCCACCGTGTCCTAGCAAACCATTGATTGGCTATGTTACCGCTTTGCTCAGCCCCTCTTATAGCGTTGCTAGTTGCAGGTGAAGATTGGAGACCGTTCCTTGTTGGAACACTATTTACTTGTTCGGATATCATTATATTGCCATGTTATCTTAATGCATATATATACTTGGTAAAGGGTGGAAGGCTCGGCCTCTCGCCTAGTGTTTTGTTCCCGTCTTGCCGCCCTAGTTTCCGTCATATCGGTGTTATGTTCCCGGATTTTTGCGTTCCTTACGCGGTTGGGTTATAATGGGAACCCCTTGATAGTTATCCTTGATTAAAGCTTTTCCAGCAATGCCCAACCTTGGTTTTACCATTTGCCACCTAGCCTCTTTTTCCCTTGGGTTTCCGGAGCCCGAGGGTCATCTTATTTAACCCCCCCGGGCCAGTGCTCCTCTGGGTGTTGGTCCAACCGAGCGATGTCCGGGGCTACCAGGGGCTACTCTGGGCTGGCCTACCCGACGTCTAGCTCATCTGAGTGTGCCCTGAGAACGAGATATGTGCAGCTCCTATCGGGATTTGTCGGCACATTCGGGCGGTGTTGCTGGTTTTGTTTTAACTTGTCGAAGTGTCTTGAAGAACCGAGATACCGAGTGTGATCGGAATGTCTCGGGAGGAGGTCTATTCCTTCGTTGACCGTGAGAGCTTGTCATGGGCTAAGTTGGGACTCCCCTGCAGGGTTTTGAACTTTCTAAAGCCGTGCCCGCAGTTATGGGCAGATGGGAATTTGTTAATGTCCGACTGTATATAACTTGAACCTTAACTTAATTAAAATGAATCAACTGTGTGAGTTACCGTGATGGTCTCTTCTCGGCGGAGTCCGGGAAGTGAACACGGTGTTGGAGTAATGCTTGCCGCGGGATGCCCTCTAGTTACTCGCTCGTGCTTTGCCTCCTCTTCTCGCTCTCTTTTGCGAACAGGATAGCCACCATATATGCTAGTCGCTTGCTGCAGCTCCACATATTTTCCTTGCCTTACCTATTAAGCTTAAATAGTCTTGATCGCGAGGGTGCGAGATTGCTGAGTCCCTGTGGCTCACAGATTACTTCCAAACCAGATGCAGGGCCTGATGATTCCGTTCTAGATGACGCGCTTGAGCTCAAGTGGGAGTTCGACGAGGACTCACGCATATACTACGTGTCTTTCCCTGATGATCAGTAGTGGTGCCCAGTTGGGGTGATCGGGACCGTGTCGCATGTTGGGTTATCTTTTTTATTTTGGCGCCGTAGTCGGGCCATGAGTGTTTGAATGTTGTAATGCTATTTATGTACTTTGATTGACGTGGCGAGTGTAAGCCAACTATGTTTCTCCCCTTTTATTATCTATATTACATGGGATGTTGTGAAGATTGCCTAACTTGCGACATTGCTTTCAATGCGATTATGCCTCTAAGTCGTGCCTCGACACGTGGGAGCTATAGTCGCATCGAGGGCGTTACAGGTATTTAGGAAGATAACTAAATAATCCACATGCGGCAACACCTGAAATACACAAGAGCAAAAGAAGAGTGCTCTGTTGTTTGCTTTGAGGTTTCCCCTAGTAGGGGAGACCAAGAAGAAAACCAGTAAGAAGGCGGCCCGAAGTCTAGTGTTAAAAGAGATAGTTTACCGCCTCTTGATGGAGAATTTAAAACATCCCAACGTATCTTTCACTAATTAAGTAGTAGTGAGGCGTCGGTACGTCAGCTGGAGAAGAATGCTTGCTTTTCGTATCAGAAGACAACGATTTGGCTCGCTGGTCTCTACTTTCGGCTGTAGGAACTAGTCTCCGCGGCGAGCGGCGATGAGCTCTTTTGTGTCCTCAAGACGCTTCTTGAGAGCATCCACGGATTCCTCCATTAGCCTTTGGTGCTCGATGCGGAGCATGGCATTCTCTTCCATAAGTTTCTTGACAATGACGCTAGTCCTCTCCAACAAGGCAATGGTCTCCTCATGCCGCTTCGTCGTTCCGGCGATCTTCGCCCTCAGCAGGTCGCGCTCAGTGCGGAGCTTCGCCTTGTCCTCCCATAGTCCCCGGATGACGCTGATAGCATTTTTAAATGAGGCATTCATCTCGTCCTCCTGCTTCATCCAGTCGGATATCCGACCCATCAAGTCATCATGCATAGCGCGCATGTGCCTGTGAGAGTCCTCGCCTGCCCGCGAGACATTTTCCTAGGCCGCTGCGGCGCGGGAGGACATCCTTGCTACATTCGCGGAGCGGCGGGACATCTTTGCTGCTTCCGCGGCGCGGCCGGACCAGTCTGCTGCATCGATGGTGCCTCGGGACCTTTGTGCTGCTTCGGCGGCGCAGCGGGACCTCTATGCTGTTACGGCCGCGTGGTGGGGCATGTCGGCTGCTTTTGCGGCAAGGCGGGACATCTCTCGTGCTTCCACTACCATGCTCGCCTCTACCTGGTAGTAATCTCTCGACCCAGAACTCACGCTGGCCATGGCAGACGCAAGGGAGCAACGATGAATGACTTGTTTGTTTTTGTGGATGAGGAGTTGAGGAGGAATGTGCAGACATCTTGGAGTAGTATTATAACCGAGTACTAATAGGCTCCTAAGTGGGAAACCGTTTAGGTTTTGATCGGTGTGAACAGGTTTGCAATTAAATATAGCATGGTAGTAATTTGGAATGTGATGGACGCGGGCTCAACATTTATTGACAGTTCTATAATTTCTAAGTGCGACACTATTCTCGGATGGCGTAACGTGGGCACGCTTTCTCAGCCACGTATGTGGTGTTTGCAGCATAGGGTGCACCTCAATAGGCGATGTCAGCACAGTCTTGTTCCAACAACCGTGCACGCTCTTCATTACCATTGTGCACACTTCTTTTAATTAGAATGTGTGCCCGTCTAGCGCACACACGTTGATCTGTCTAACTTTTTTGTTTGTTGTGGCTAATCACAAATTGTTCATCCGTGTGAAGTGTATGCCATCAATCGCAGACACGTTGATCTGGCTGACCGTTTCTGTTGTGTTGCCTAATCGCAAACAATTCATTTTTCTGAAGTGTATGCCATCAATCACACACACCTTCATCTAGCTGCCCACTTTTGTTACTCCGCCTAATCACAAACCGTTAATTCGACTAAACTGTATGCTGTATATCGCACAAGCCTTCATTTGGCTGCCCGTTTCTGTTCTTCTGCCTCATCGCAAATAGTTCATAGAACTAAACCGTATGCCCCGCATCGCACACGCAACTAAAATCTGAACCGTGTTTGATGTATCCGCCATCACAAACGTTTTGCATCTTTTTGACGGGTTTTACATCACCGTTTGTGATTAATGCATCGCGCACAGTTTCGTCGAAGGGTCTCTGAGCGTAGTGTCGCGTTAGCAGCATCCTGCAGTAGTAACAAGTCATGTGCCAGAGTACAATTATACAATTGCAGATTTTGTCAGTGATATCCATGAAGTATCCACTACCGGAGGTAACTAACGATGAGGCATATAATGTCTTTGTTGAACATCCATAACTAGTAGCTAGATGGCTTCTTTTCTCTCTTTGATCTCCAATACAATGTTCTCCTCGATGTTCTTGGAGTTCTATTCCATGTAAGCTTGTAGCGACCCGACCTGGCAAGGGTCGAAGTCTCTGTGCTTACCGTGCTAGTCCTTGGATCGACTTCCTAGCACACACAGTACTCGATGAAATAATATAAATAACACACATCTCTTTATTACATCGATGGTCCAGGAGCAATACATTTATTACAAAATAGCGATAAAGCCAAACAAATAAATATTGTGGAAGCAAAGTAGTAAATGAGTCCAATCCATGAGCAAGGTTTAGTGTAGAACATTGATACGTCCATTTTGCATCATGCTTTTATATCGATATTTATTGCATTATGGGCTGTTATTACACATATGTCACAATACTTATGCCTATTCTCTCTTATTTTACAAGGTTTGCATGAAGAGGGGGAATGTCGGCAGCTGGAATTTTGGGCTGGAAAAGGAGCAAATATTAGAGACCTATTCTGCACATCTCTAAAAGTCCTGAAACTTCAGGGAGCACGTTTCAGGATATATAAAAAACATTGGGCGAAAGAAGTACCAGAGGGGGGCCACCCACCATCCACAAGGGTGGGGGGCGCGCGCTACCCCCTGGGCGCACCCCCCGCCTCGTGGGCCCCCTAGTGGCCCTCTGATTCACATCTTCTGCTATATGAGGTATTTCGTCCGAAAACAAATCATAAGCTAGCTCACGGGACGAAACTCCGCCACCACGAGGCGGAACCTTGGCGGAACCAATCTAGGGCTCCGGCAGAGCTGTTCTGCCAGGGAAACTTCCCTCCGGGAGGGGGAAATCATCACCAACGATCCTCTCACCGGGAGGGGGTCAATCTCCATCAACATCTTCACCAGCACCATCTCATCTCAAACCCTAGTTCATCTCTTTTATCCAATCTTTGTATCCAAACCTCAGATTGGTACCTGTGGGTTGCTAGTAGTGTTGATTACTCCTTGTAGTTGATGCTAGTTGGTTTACTTGGTGGAAGATCATATGTTCAGATCAATTATGAATATTAATACCCCTCTGATTATGAAAATGAATATGCTTTGTGAGTAGTTACGTTTGTTCCTGAGGACATGGGAGAAGTCTTGCTATAAGTAGTCATGTGAGTTTGGTATTCGTTCGATATTTTAATGAGATGTATGTTGTCATCCCTCTAGTGGTGTCATGTGAACGTCGACTACATGACACTTCACCATTATTTGGGCCTAGAGGGAGGCATTGGCAAGTAATAAGTAGATGATGGGTTACTAGAGTGACAGAAGCTTAAACCCTAGTTTATGCGTTGCTTCGTAAGGGGCTGATCTGGATCCATATGTTTCATGCTATGGTTAGGTTTACCTTAATACCTCTATTGTAGTTGCGGATGCTTGCAATAGGGGTTAATAATAAGTGGGATGCTTGTCCAAGTAAGGGCAGTAACCAAGCACCGGTCCACCCACATATCAAATTATCAAAGTACCGAACGCGAATCATATGAACCTGATGAAAACTAGCTTGATGATAATTCCCATGTGTCCTTGGGAGCGCTTTCCTTCATATCAGAGTTTGTCTAGTCTTGTCCCTTGCTACAAAAAGGATTGGGCCATCTTGCTGCACCTTATTTACTTTTACTACTTGCTACTCATTACAAATTATCTTATCACAAAACTATCTGTTACCGATAATTTCAGTGCTTGAAGAGAATACCTTACTGAAAACTGCTTATCATTTCCTTCTACTCCTCGTTGGGTTCGACACTCTTAGTTATCGAAAAGGCTACAATAGATCCCCTACAGTTTTGGGTCATCAAGAGTATTTTCTGGCTCCGTTGCCGGGGATTGAAGCGCCTTTGGTAGGTGGAATTTGGTAAGGAAAAATTTATATAGTGTGCTGAAATTTACTGTCACTTGTTACTATGGAACATAATACTTTGAGGGGCTTGTTCGGGGTATCTTCACCCTGACCAGTAGATTAAAGAGTTGCTCCTAAACCTACTAAAAATGTTTACTTTGAAATTCCTTCGGGTATGATAGAGAAACTGCTAGCTAATCCTTTTGCAGGTGATGGAACATTACATCCCGATTTACACTTAATCTATGTGGATGAAGTTTGTGGATTATTTAAGCTTGCAGGTATGCCCGAGGATGTTATCAAGAAGAAGGTCTTCCCTTTATATTTGAAGGGAGAGGCATTGACATGGTATAGGCTATGTGATGATATGGGATCATGGGACTACAAGCGATTGAAATTGGAATTTCATTAGAAGTTTTATCCTATGCATCTTGTTCATTGTGATGGTAATTATATATATAATTTTTGGCCTCGCGAAGGAGAAATCATCGCTCAAGCTTGGGGGAGGCTTAAGTCAATGTTATATTCATGCCCCAATCATGAGATCTCAAGAGAAATGATTATTCAAAAAAATTATGCTTGGCTTTCTCTCAGTAGTCGCTCCATGCTCGATACTTCTTGTACTGGATCTTTTATGATGAAGACTATTGAATTCAAATGGGATTTATTGGAAAGAATTAAACGCAACTCTGAAGATTGGGACCTTGACGAAGGTAAGGAGTCAGGTATAACACCTAAGTTTGATTGTGTTAAATATTTTATGGATACCGATGCTTTCCGTGAAATTAGCACTAAATATGGACTTGACTCTGAGATAGTAGCTACTTTCTGTGAATCCTTTGCTACTCATGTTGATCTCCCTAAGGAGAAGTGGTTTAAATATAATCCTCCCATTGAATTAAAAGTAGTTGCACCTATTAAAGTTGAAGAAAAGACTATCACTTATGATGATCCTGTTGTTCCTACTGCTTATATTGAGAAGCCACCTTTCCCTGTTAGAATAAAGGATCATGCTAAAGTTTCAACTGTGGTTAACAAAAATAATATGAAGACACCTAAACCCCCTGAGCAAATTAAAGTTGAACCTAAGATTGCTATGGTTAAAGATCTCTTGGCCGATAATATTGATGGGCATGTTATTTACTTCTGCAATGAAGCTACTAGAATTGCTAGACCTGATGCTAAAAATAAACATAGACCTATTGTAGGCGTGCCTGTTATTTCCGGTAAAATAGGAGATCATTGTTATCATGGCTTATGTGATATGGGTGCTAGTGCAAGTGCAATACCTCATTCCTTATACGAAGAAATTATGCATGATATTGCACCTGCTGAGATAGAAGATATCAATGTTACCATTAAACTTGCCAATAGAGATACTATTTCACTGATTGGGATTGTTAGAGATGTTGAAGTCTTGTGTGGGAAGGTTAAATATCTTGCTGATTTTCTTGTTCTTAGTTCCCACAAGATAGCTTTTGTCCCATTATATTTTGTAACCCTTCTTGAATACTGTTAATGCTAAGATAGACTGCAATAAGGATATTATTTCTGTTGGTTTAGGGGATATGTCTCATGAGTTTAATTTTGCTAAATTTAGTAGACAACCCCATGATGAGGAATTTCCTAGTAAAAATGAAATTATTGGTCTTGCTTCTATTGCCGTGCCTCCTACTGATCCTTTAGAACAATATTTGCTAGACCATGAAAATGATATGTTTATGAATGAAAGAAGGGAAATAGATGAAGTATTCTTTAAAAAGGGACCTATTCTGAAATAGAACTTGCCTGTTAAAATCTTAGGGGATCCTCCTCCACCCAAGGGTGATCCTGTGTTTGATCTTAAACCATTGCCTGATACTCTTAAATATGCTTATCTTGATGAAAAGAAGATATATCCTGTTATTATTAGTGCTAACCTTTCAGAGCATGAAGAAGAGAGATTATTGAAAACTCTGAAGTAGCACCGTGCTGCTATTGGATATACTCTTGATGATCTTAAGGGCATTAGTCCCACTCTATGTCAACACAAAATAAATTTGGAGAAAGACGCCAAACCAGTTATTGATCACCAACGATGGCTAAATCCTAAGATGAAAGAAGTGGTAAGAAAGGAAATATTAAAGCTCCTTGAAGCAGGTATAATTTATCCCGTTGCTGATAGTCAGTGGGTAAGTCCTGTCAATTGTGTCCCTAAGAAAGGAGCTATTACAAATTGATTCCGCAAAGAATTATGACAGGTTATAGGATGGTAATTGATTTTCGCAAATTAAATAAAGCTACTACAAAAGATCATTACCCTTTGCCTTTCATTGATCAAATGCTAGAAAGATTATCCAAACATACACATTTTTGCTTTCGAGATGGTTACTCCAATTTCTCTCAAATACCTGTGTCAGCTGATGATCAAGAAAAGACTACTTTTACTTGCCCTTTCGGTACCTTTGCTTATAGACGTATGCCTTTTGGTTTATGTAATGCACCTGCTACCTTTCAAAGATGCATGATGGCTATATTCTCTGACTTTTGTGAAAAGATTTGTGAAGTTTTCATGCATGATTTCTCTATTTATGGATCCTCTTTTGATGATTGCTTAAGCAACCTTGATCGAGTTTTGCAGAGATGTGAAGAAACTAACCTTGTCTTGAATTGGGAGAAGTGCCACTTTATGGTTAATGAAGGTATTGTCTTGGGGCATAAAATTTCTGAAAGAGGTATTGAAGTGGACAAAGCTAAAGTTGATGCTATTGAAAAGATGCCGTATCCCAAGGACATCAAAGGTATAAGAAGTTTCCTTGGTCATGCCGGTTTTTATAGGAGGTTCATTAAGGACTTCTCAAAAATTTCCCGGCCTCTAACTAACCTATTACAAAAAGATATTCCTTTTTTCTTTGATGATGATTGTGTAGAAGCATTTGGAATACTTAAGAAAGCTTTGATTTCTGCACCTATTGTCTTTGATGATGATTGTGTAGAAGCATTTGGAATACTTAAGAAAGCTTTGATTTCTGCACCTATTGTTCAACCACCTGATTGGAATTTACCCTTTGAAATTATGCATGATGCTAGTGGTTATGTTGTAGGGGCTGTTCTAGTACAAAGAGTTAATAAAAAATTAAATGTTATCCAATATGCTAGTAAAACTCTAGACAGTGCCCAGAGAAATTATGCTACTACTGAAAAGGAATTCTTTGCGGTTGTATTTGCTTGTGATAAGTTCAGACCTTATATTGTTGATTCTAAAGTAACTATTCACACTGATCATGCTACTATTAAATATCTTATGGAAAAGAAAGATGCTAAACCTAGACTTATTAGATGGGTTCTCCTGCTACAAGAATTTGATTTGCATATTATTGATAGAAAGGGAGCTGAGAATCCCGTTGCAGACAACTTGTCTAGGTTAGAGAATGTTCTTGATGACCCACTACCTATTGATGATAGCTTTCCTGATGAACAATTAGTTGTCATAAATGCTTCTCGTACTGCTCCATGGTATGATGATTATGCTAATTACATTGTTGCTAAATTTATACCACCTAGTTTCACATACCAATAAAAGAAAAAGTTTTTCTATGATTTAAGACATTACTTCTGGGATGACCCACATCTTTACAAAGAAGGAGTAGGTGCTGTTATTAAACATTGTGTACCTGAGTATGAACAGAAACAGATCCTACGTAAGTGTCACTCTGAGGCTTATGGAGGACACGATGCTGGAGATAGAACTGCACACAAGGTATTGCAATCCGGTTTTTATTGGCCTACTCTCTTCAAGGATGCCCGTAAGTTTGTCTTGTCTTGTGATGAATGTCAAAGAATTGGTAATATTAGTAGAACTCAAGAAATGCCTATGAATTATTCACTCGTTATTGAACCATTTGATGTTTGGGGCTTTGATTATATGGGATCTTTCCCTTCCTCTAATGGGTATACACATATTTTAGTTGATGTTGATTACGTTACTAAGTGGGTAGAAGTTATTCCAACTAGCAGTGCTGATCATAACACCTCTATTAAGATGCTTAAAGAAGTTTTTTTCCGTGGTTTGGAGTCCCTAGATATTTAATGACTGATGGTGGTTCACATTTTATTCATGGTGCCTTTCGTAAAATGCTTGCTAAGTATGATGTTAATCATAGAATTGCATCTCCTTATCACCACAGTCTAGTGGCCAAGTAGAATTAAGTAATAGAGAGCTTAAATTAATTTTGCAAAAGACTGTTAATAGATCTAGAAAGAATTGGTCCAAGAAACTTGATGATGCATTATGGGCTTATAGAACTGCATATAAAAATCCTATGGGTATGTCTCCGTATAAAATGGTTTATGGAAAAGCATGTCACTTACCTGTTGAACTAGAACATAAGGCATATTGGGCCATTAAAGAGCTCAACTATGATTTCAAACTTGTCGGGTGAGAAGAGCTTTTTGACATTAGCTCACTTGATGAATGGAGAACCTAGGCCTATGAAAATGCCAAGTTGTTTCAAGAAAAAGTTAAAAGATGGCATGATAAAAGGATACAAAAGCGTGAGTTTAATGTAGGTGATTATGTATTGCTATACAACTCTCGTTTAAGATATTTTGCAGGCAAACTTCTCTCTAAACGGGAAGGTCCTTACGTTATCGAGGAGGTCTATCGCCTCAGTGCCATAAAAATCAACAACTTCGAAGGCACAAATCCAAGGGTGGTGAACGGCCAAAGAGTCAAACATTATATCTCAGGTAATCCTATAAATATTGAAACTAATGTTATTGAAACCGTAACCCCGAGGAATACATAAGATACACTTTCCAGAATGTTTCAGACTTTAAAAAGGAATAGGTATGTTGTACGGTAAGTAAACCGACTCCAAAATAGTTCTAATGGCAATTTTTCTCCATTTTGGAATATTTAAGAAAATAGAAAAATAAGAAGCAGACCGAAAAGGACACGAGGCTTCCACGAGGGTGGAGGGCGCGCCCTACCCCCTGGGCGCGCCCCCTGCCTCGTGGGCACCTCATGCACTCTCTGGACTCTGTTTTGTTGCACAATACTTCTTTTAGTCAGTAAAAATTCATTATATAATCTCCCGAAGGTTTTGACCTCCGTATCATGCAAATATATCATGTCTTTGTTTCGAGTTGTTTCTGCCGCAGATTAGAGCAAGATGTCTTCTCAAGAGTCAGTCGGGGAGAGTCGGGTGTCTCATCCGACACCAGGTCCAGGGGTAAACAGCGATGCCTATCACTTTGGGCCCTCAACGGAGGAAGATATGGAAGCTGACTTGAAAAGGATAAATGCCATGGAGGAGGATCAAGAAGTTACTTCTCGTTTCCGGGAAGGATTCACGATGGGGGAACTACAGAGCTCATCTATTCCAAACTCGGTCATCCCTTCCAATGTTAGATTTCTTTCTTATGAAAATATGAAAAAGAGTGTTATTTGTTCTCCCGCAGCTATGCAACATCCTTGGGTGAAAGGAGCTTTAGCCGTCACTGGCAAGCTCCGTAAGGAAATAATGAACCTCAAGCAGCAAGTTAATAAGCTCGAGGAAGAGAACCGTATCCTGAGGGGCATCATCGCCAAGAATATCACATCACCACCCCTGAAGAAGGAGACATAATTACATGGGTATGGGCACTCCCCTTGGCAACTGCCAAGCTTGGGGGAGTGCCCCGGTATTATCACCATCACTTTTATCTTTACCGTTTTTCTTAGTTCAATCCTTTTGATAATATCTTAATCTAGTAGAATAAAGTTTTAGTATGATCTAGTTGTGAGTTTTGCTTTATGATCTTCTTATGTAATCGAGTCCGTGAGCTATATATAATAAAGATTAGTGTTGAGTCAAGGGCTTGATTATTTTGCTATGATATTGAGGGAATAAAATAAAAAGAGAAGAAATAAAAGGAAACAAAGAGACCATATGGATCTTATGGAGAGTAATGAGCTCACATATAAAGAGTATGATGAATAAAAATTATTGAGATTTGACAAACATAGTTTTGGTCATCGTTGCAATTAATAGGAAGTAATAAAGAAAGAGAGGTTCACATATAAATATACTATCCTGGACATCTTTTATAATTGTGAGCACTCATTAAAGTATGATATGCTAAAGAGTTGACGTTGGACAAGGAAGACAACGTAATGGGTTATGTTTTCTTACATCTGAGATAAATTATATTGTCATGGATCATCCAACATGTTGAGCTTTCCTTTCCCTCTCTTGCTAGCCAATTTCTTTGCACCAAGTAGAGATACTACTTGTGCTTCCAAATATCCCTAAACCCAGTTTTGCCATGAGAGTCCACCATATCTACCTATGGATTGAGTAAGATCCTTCAAGTAAGTTGTCATCGGTGCAAGCAATAAATATTGCTCTCTAAATATGTATGAATTATTAGTGTGGAGAAAATAAGCTTTATACGATCTTGTGATATGGAAAAAATAAAAGCGACGGACTGCATACTAAAGGTCCATATTACAAGTGGCAATATAAAGTGACGTTCTTTTGCATTAAGATTTCGTGCATCCAACAATAAAAGCGCATGACAACCTATTCTTCGCTCTGCGAAGGGCCTATCTTTTACTTTCATCTTCTACCTTATATAAGAGTCATGGTGATATTCACCTTTCCTTTTTACATTTTATCCTTTGGCAAGCACAATGTGTTGGAAAGATCCTGATATATATGGCTAATTGGATGTGGGTTTTTCATGAACTATTATTGTTGACATTACCCTTGAGGTAAAACGTTGGGAGGCAAAACTATAAGCCCTATCTTTCTCTGTGTCCGATTAAAAATCCATACCCATAAGTATTGCGTGAGTGTTAGGAATTGTGAAAGACTAAATGATAGTTGAGTATGTGGACTTGCTGAAAAGCTCTTATATTGACTCTTTCCTATGTTATGATAAATTGCAATTGCCTCAGTGACTGAGATTAGAGTTTGTTGGTTGTCAATAAAGTTTATGATTCATACTTGAAATTGTGATTGAATTGTTACTTAAGAATAAGAGATCATATGACAATATATATATATATATATATATATATATATATATATTGCTTCTCTAAGAATGTTCATGATGCCCTCATGTCCGTATTTTATTTTTATCGACACCTCTATCTCTAAACATGTGGACATATTTTTCGATCTCGGCTTTCGCTTGAGGATAAGCGAGGTCTAAGCTTGGGGGATGATACGTCTCCAACGTATCTATAATTTTTGATTGCTCCATGCTATATTATCTATTGTTTTGGACATTATTGGGCTTTATTATCCACTTTTATATTATTTTTGGACTAACCTATTAACCGGAGGCCCATCCCAGAATTGCTGTTTTTTGCCTGTTTAGGGTTTCGAAGAAAAGGAATATCAAACAGAGTCCAAACGAAATGAAACCTTCGGGAACATGATTTTCTCATCGAATACAACTCAAGCTTGGACCCTACGTCAAGCCATGTAACAGGAGTCCACGAGGTAGGGGGCGCGCCTACC
>NC_057797.1:439585054-439591843 GCF_018294505.1 Triticum aestivum | reverse complement strand
ATATACCCACGTACCCCCAAACGATCAGATACGGAGTCAAAACCCTAATTCCACCGCCGTAACTTTCTGTATCCACGAGATCCCATATTGGGGCCTGTTCCGGAGCTCCGTCGGAGGGGGCATCGATCACGGAGGGCTTCTACATCAACACCATAGCCCCTCCGATGAAGTGTGAGTAGTTTACCTCAGACCTATGGGTCCATAGTTAGTAGCTAGATGGCTTCTTCTCTCTATTTGGATCTCAATACAATGTTCTCCCCCTCTCTTGTGGAGATCTATTTGATGTAATCTTCTTTTTGCGGTGTGTTTGTTGAGACTGATGAATTGTGGGTTTATGATCAAGTCTATCTATGAATAATATTTGAATCTTCTTTGAATTCTTTTATGTATGATTGGTTATCTTTGCAAGGCTCTTCGAATTATCAGTTTGGTTTGGCCTACTAGATTGATATTTCTTGCAATGGGAGAAGTGCTTAGCTTTGGGTTCAATCTTGCGGTATCCTTTCCCGGTGATAGTAAGAGCAGCAAGGCACGTATTGTATTGTTGCCATCGAGGATAACAAGATGGGGTTTTCTTCATATTGCATGAGTCTGTCCCTCTACATCATGTCATCTTGCTTAAGGCGCTACTCTGTTTTTAACTTAATACTCTAGATGCATGCTGGATAGCGGTCGATGAGTGGAGTAATAGTAGTAGATGCAGGCAGGAGTCAGTCTACTTGTCTCAGACGTGATGCCTATATACATGACATACCTAGATATTCTCATAACTATGCTCAATTCTGTCAATTGCTCAACAATAATTTGTTCACCCACCGTAGAATACTTGTGCTCTCGAGAGAAGCCACTAGTGAAACCTATGCCCCCCGGGTCTTTCTTTATCATATCAATCTCCTACTACTTAGTTATTTACTTTGCCATTTACTTTGCCTTTATTTCACTTTGCATCTTTATCATAAAAATACCAAAAATATTATCTTATCATATCTATCAGATCTCACTCTCGTAAGTGGCCCTATAGGGATTGACAACCCTATTTGCGTTGGTTGCGAGGATTTATTTGTTTTGTGCAGGTGCAAGGGACTAGCGCGTAGCCTCCTACTGGATTGATACCTTGGTTCTCAAAAACTGAGGGAAATACTTACGCTACTTTGCTGCATCATCCCTTCCTCTTCGGGGAAAACCAACGCAGTGCTAAAAGAGGTAGCAAGAACGATTTCTGGCACCGTTGCCGGGGAGGTCTACGCAAAAGTCAACAAACCAAGTACCCATCACATACCCTTATCTCCTGCATTACATTATTTGCCATTTGCCTCTCGTTTTCCTCTCCCCCACTTCACCCTTGCCGTTTTATTTGCCCTCTCTCTCTATCCTCCCTCTATTTGCCTCTTTTTGCCCGCTTGCTTTTTGTTTGCTTGTGTGTTAGTTTGCTTGCCTGTCACGATGGCTCAAGATAATACTAAATTGTGTGACTTCACCAACACCAACAACAATGATTTTATTAGCACTCCGATTGCTCCTCTTACCGATCCTGAATCTTGTGAAATTAATGCTGCTTTGCTGAATCTTGTTATGAAAGATTCGTTCTCCGACCTTCCTAGTGAAGATGCCGCTACCCATCTAAATAGCTTCGTTGATTTGTGTGACATGCAAAAGAAGAAATATGTGGATAGTGATATTGTTAAATTGAAGCTATTTCCTTTTTCGCTTAGAGATCGTGCTAAAGCTTGGTTTTCGTCTTTGCCTAAAAATAGTATTGATTCATGGAACAAGTGCAAAGATGCTTTTATCTCTAAGTATTTTCCTCCTGCTAAGATCACCTCTCTTAGAGACAATATAATGAACTTTAAGCAACTTGATCATGAACATGTTGCACAAGCTTGGGAGAGAATGAAATTAATGATACGTAATTGCCCTACTCATGGTTTAAATTTATGGATGGTTATACAAAATTTTTATGCCGGAATGAATTTTGCTTCTAGAAATCTTTTAGATTCGGTCGCGGGAGGCACTTTTATGGAAATCACTTTAGGAGAAGCTACTAAACTCCTAGATAATATTATGGTTAATTATTCTCAATGTCATACTGAAAGATCTACTAATAAAAAGGTGCATGCGATAGAAGAAATTAATGCTCTGAGTGGAAAGATGGATGAACTTATGAAATTATTTGCTAATAAGAGTATTTCTTCTGATCCTAATGATATGCCCTTGTCTACTTTGATTGAGAATAATAATGAATCTATGGGTGTGAATTTTGTTGGTAGGAACAATTTTGGTAATAACACGTATAGAGGAAATTTCAACCCTAGGCCTTATCCTAGTAATCCCTCTAATAATTATGGTAATTCCTACAACAATTCTTATGGAAATTATAATAAGATGCCCTCTGATTTTGAATCTAATATTAAAGAATTTATCACTTCGCAAAAGAATTTTAATGCTATGATTGAAGAAAAATTGCTTAAGATTGATGATTTGGCTAGGAACATTGATAGAATTGCTCTTGATGATGATTCTTTGAAACTTAGATCTATTCCACCTAAGCATGATATCAATGAGTCTCTCAAAGCCATGAGAATTTCCATTGATGAGTGCAAAGAAAGAACCGCTAGGATGCGTCCTAAGAAAGATGCCTTTATAAAAGCGTGTTCTTCTAGTTCCTATGAAAATAATGATGAAGATCTAAAAGTTATTGATGTGTCCCCTATTAAATCTTTGTTTTGCAATATGAATCTTGATAATGATGGGACTGAATATGATCCACCTTTACCTAGAAGGCGTTCCAAGAATTCTGAATCTTTTGATCTTGATGCTAAATTTGATAAAAGTGGGATTGAAGAAATTAAAACCCTAGATGTTGCTAAACCCACTATTATGGATTTCAAGGAATTTAACTATGAAAATTGCTCTTTGATTGATTGTATTTCCTTGTTGCAATCCGTGCTAAATTCTCCTCACGCTTATAGTCAAAATAAAGCATTTACTAAACATATTGTTGATGCCTTGATGCAATCTTATGAAGAAAAACTTGAATTGGAAGTTTCTATCCCTAGAAAACTTTATGATGAGTGGGAACCAACTATTAAAATTAAAATTAAAGATCATGAATGCTATGCTTTATGTGATTTGGGCTCTCTAAACTTGCACCTTGCGGATTCCACTATTAAGAAACCTATGGGAAGAATTAATGATGTTCTTATTGTTGCAAATAGGAATTATGTGCCCGTAGGTTTTATCGTTCTTGACATAGATTGCAATCCTTCATGTCCTATTATTCTTGGTAGACCTTTCCTTAGAACGATTGGTGCAATTATTGATATGAAGGAAGGAAATATTTGTAACGCCCTCGATGCGGCTATATCTCCTACGTGTCGAAGCACGACTTAGAGGCATAACAGCATTGAAAGCAATGTTGCGAGTGAGGTAATCTTCACAACAACCCATGTAAATAAATAAAGGGGAAAGGTACATAGTTGGCTTACACTCGCCACGTCACACAAATTCATAAATAAGTCATTACATTCATCCAATACACTCAGGGTCCGACTACGGTACTAAAATAAAGATCAACCCCCAAATGCGACAAAGTCCCCGATCGCCCCAACTGGGCACCACTACTGATCATCTGGGAAAGACACATAGTAACGACGAGAGTCTTCACCGAACTCCCACTTAAGCTCGGTCATATCATCTGGAGCGGTATCATCGGTCCCTGCATCTGGTTCTGGAAGTAATCTATGAGTCACGGGGACTCAGCAGTCTCACACCCTCGCGATCAAGACTATTTAAGCTTATAGGTAAGGTAAAGGTTTGAGGTGGAGCTGCAGCAAGCAACTATGGTGGCTAACATATTCGCAAAAGAGAGCGAGAAGAGAAGGAAAAAGCACGGTCGAACAACTATGATCAAGAAGTGATCCTAGAACAACCTACGTCAAGCATGACTCCAACACCGTGTTCGCTTCCTGGACTCCGCCGAGAAGAGACCATCACGGTTACACACGCGGTTGATGCATTTTAATTAAGTTAAGTTTCAGGTCTCTACAACCGGACATTAACAAATTCCCATCTGCCCATAACCGCGGGCACGGCTTTCAAAAGTTCAAATCCCTGCAGGGGAGTCCCAACTTAGCCCATCACAAGCTCTCACGTTCAACGAAGGATATTCCTTCTCCCAAGACAATCCGATCAGACTTGGCATCCCAGTTACAAGACATCCTCGACAATGGTAAAACAAGTCCAGCAACACCGCCCGAATGTGCCAACAAATCCCGATAGGAGCTGCACATATCTCGTTCTCGGGGCACACTCAGATGAGACTAGCTACAAGTAAAACCAACCCTCAAGTTTCCCTGAGGTGGCCCAGTAGGCAGCTCAATCGGACCAACACTCAAAGGAGCACTGGCCCAGGGGGTTTAAATAAAGATGACCCTCGGGCTCCGGAAACCCAAGGGAAAACGAGGCTAGGTGGCGAATGGTAAAACCAAGGTTGGGCATTGCTGGAGGAGTTTTATTCAAGGCGAACTGTCAAGGGGTTCCCATTATAACCCAACCGTGTAAGGAACGCAAAAATCCGGGAACATAACACCGATATGAAGGAAACTAGGGCGGCAAGAGTGGAACAAAACACTAGGCATAAGGCCGAGCCTTCCACCCTTTAGCAAGTATATAGGTGCATTAAGATAAACAAGATAATATTGTGATATCCCAACAATAAACATGTTCCAACAAGGAACGATCTCCAATCTTCACCTGCAACTAGCAACACTATAAGAGGGGCTGAGCAAAGTGGTAACATAGCCAAACAACGGTTTGCTAGGATATGGTGGGTTAGAGGTTTGACATGGCAATATGGGAGACATGATAAGCAAGTGGTAGGTATCGTAGCATATGCATAGCAAAAGAGCGAGCATCTAGCAAGCAAAGATAGAAGTGATTTCGAGGGTACGGTCATCTTGCCTGCAAAGTACTCAGAGTTGCCTTGATCCTCGTAAGTGTAATCAACGGGCTCCTTGTTCACGAACTCGTCTTCCGGATCTACCCAAGCAAGAACAACAAGCAAAAGAACACAATCAACCACGTGCAATGCTCAAGCAATATGATGCAAACATGGTATGATATGCGGGATGCGGTATGTGATGCATATGCAAGATTTGGAAAGGAATGATTGAACCTGGCCTCAACTTGGAATTCCAAGAGTTCCACTGGAAAGGTGAGGTGATTTCGGTCGAAATCGATATAAAGATCACCGGAATCGGATGCACGGTTTGGAAATGGCAAGCAAAACAAATATGGCACCGGTCTGTGATAATCAGCAAGTGACCAACTAAATGCATCAAGATAAATATGCTATAGCACTCAAACATGACAACAAAATACATGGCAGAGATCCACTCATGATGCTTAACAAAAGATGAACACTGAGCTACAGCTAATTCATCCATTAACAGGTTCAAACAAGCATGGCAAAAGTGCAAATGATAACAGGTTCCAGACTTGGTGAAATTAACACAAGTCAGGAATTTTATCATCAGGAAGCAAACTTTAGAGCATGAAAACTACAAGCTACAGGAACATATCATGGCAAAGCAAGGCAGGGCATGAAGCTACTCTAAGCATATAACAAAAGTCCCTTAGTGACCATGATCCAAAAGGGATCAGAAAATACAATTGCAAGCATGCGAACATAGCAAAAACATAAACAAATTCAGACTTGGTGAAAAACTGGAGCATGCAAAACAGTTAACGAGTAGGCATGTTTACGAGCTCGATGCACTCACTACAGAGCATGGCATGACAAACTAAGAACACACCCATGAAGAAGACATGGCATAGAAGCTATACATGGCAAGAACAACATCATAGCATGCACGGAACAATAGAAACAACCTCGGCAAAATCGCTAAACATGTTAACAATCTGCCAGAACATTTTATAGCGAAAGTACAGCTCGATTAACTCAAGCTAGGGTGCTCCATAATTGCAAACAAATACATGGATGGATAGATCACCACAATATTAAGAAAACATCTTTGTTGATCATCCTCAAAAGAGGCACGGATCACTAGGAAACAACATGAACATATAGCATAAAAACAAAATCAGGACAAGGACTTAGTGAAATTTGAAGTCCCTAAAATCAGCATCATTGAGTAAGCTACTTTGCATGCTTGTGCTAGTCACCACAAGGATCACAAAAATACATGGCATACACCCCTGTAAAGATGGCATGTCATTCTAGAAAACACATGTAGAGCTCAGGATCATAGCATGCACACATTAATCGTGGCAAAAATGACAAAAGGCCATTTGCTGAAACAGATCTGCAACTTTCCTCACATAGCCCTCTACCAACAGCATTTCGGGCATCAAGAAGAGCTCAAATGAAAATGATGCAATGAGATGAAATGATGTACTCTTTGAGGCGAATATTTTGATATGCTACACACACAAATCGGAGCTACGGATGCAGAGTTATGGCATGATGAAGATTGAAAAATATTAGGGTTTCGGGAGGAAAAAGTCAACCCTCGCATTTTTGGATCTGGATCTGGCCGGGCGGTTACTGTAGCACGTACACGTCTCCCGAGGTTTGCCGGCCAGAGAATGAGCGAGACGTCGCCGGAGACGACGAGGGAGGCCGGAGGAGGTGCGCCGGCGAGGAGAGGAAGAGGCGGCGGGGCGGCGCGCCTTGGTGGTGGTGCGGCGACGCGGTGGCGGCGGTCGGGCGGCGAGCTGGGCGGCGCCGGCGGATGAAGGAGGTGGCACGCTCTCGCCGGTGAGAGGAGG
>NC_057797.1:439559063-439584668 GCF_018294505.1 Triticum aestivum | reverse complement strand
AGGAAGCGGTGCGGCGAGGCGAACCGGGCGCGGGCGGCGGAGCGAAGGAGGCGGGCGGTGCGCGCCTTGGGCCGGGGAGGGCCCGCCCTGGGCCGAGCGGGCTGGCGGCGAAGGGAGGCAGGCAGCGCCACGTGGCAGTGCTCCACTGGCTGCGGGCGGCGGCGGCGACTCGTCCGGTGGGAACCGGACGTGTCCGGTGGCGGAGATGGAATTTTTTATGGTTTAGGGGGGAAATGATCCGGAATTTCGGGGAGGGGGTGCTCTTTTATAGGTAGAAGGAGCTAGGAAGCTCCAAATGAGGTGTGGTTTGTGGCCACGCGATCGTGATCGAACGCTCTAGATGATGGAAGGGGTTTAGGTGGGTTTTGGGCCACTTTGGAGGGGTGTTGGGCTGCAACACACATGAGGCCTTTTCGGTTCCTCTATTAACCGTTGGCGTATCAAACGAAGTCCAAATGGCACGAAACTTGACAGGCGGTCTACCAGTAGTAAACCAAGGCCGCATCACAAGTCTCAGTCCAATCCGAAACCGTTTAACCCCCACACACGAAAAGAGGTAGAAAGGGACACCGGAGGACATAGGAGCGCCGGAATGGAAAACAGACAACGGGGAAAATGCTCGGATGCATGAGACGAACACGTATGCAAATGCAATGCACATGATGACATGATATCCGATGCATGACAAAGACAAAAACACACAGAGACAAAAACCCAACAACGAGGAAATAAAATAACTTAGGGCCGGAAACGGCAAGAGTTGGAGTACAAATAAGGTAAATTACATCCGGGGTGTTACAATAGTAGATTCCAATTTCCATTAAGGAAAGACATGGAACACTTTACTAGAAAGAAAATTAAATTACCTTATGAATCTATTATGAGATCCACTTATGGATTGCCTACCAAAGATGGCAATACCTAGATCTATTCTTGCTTGTTATGCCTAGCTAGGGGCGTTAAACGATAGCGCTTGTTGGGAGGCAACTCAATTTTATTTTTATTCCTTGCTTTTTTCTCCTGTTTAGTAATAAATAAATTATCTAGCCTCTGCTTTGGTTGTGTTTTTTCTGTTTAATTATTGTTTGTGCCAAGTAGAACCGTTGGGAAGACTTGGGGAAAGTCTTGTTGAACTTGCTGTAAAAAACAGAAACTTTAGCGCTCACGAGAACTGCTGTCATTTTTATTTGGAAAGTGATATTTAGTTAATTATTTTTGAAGATTATTAATAGATAAATTCCTCACGTCCAGAAATTTATTTTAGAATTTTTGGGGTTCCAGATCTTGCGCTAGCTACAGATTACTACAGACTGTTCTGTTTTTGACAGATTCTGTTTTTCGTGTGTTGTTTGCTTATTTTGATGAATCTATGGCTAGTAAAATAGTTTATAAACCATATAGAAGTTGGAGTACAGTAGGCATAACACCCATATAAATAAATAATGAGTTCATTATAGTACCCTGAAGTGGTCTTTTGTTTTCTTTCACTAACAGAGCTCACGAGATTTTCTACTTTAAGTTTTGTGTTGTGAAGTTTTCAAGTTTTGGGTAAAGATTTGATGGATTATGGAACAAGGAGTGCCAAGAGCCTAAGCTTGGGGATGACCATGGCACTCCAATATAATCTAAGGACACCTAAAAGCCAAATCTTGGGGATGCCCCGGAAGGCATCCCCTCTTTCGTCTACTTCTATCGGTAACTTTACTTGGAGCTATATTTTTATTCGCCACATGATATGTGTTTTGCTTGGAGTGTCTTGTATTATTTGAGTTTTTTCTTGTTACTTTACCACAATCATCCTTGCTGTACACACCTTTTGAGAGAGCCATACATGATTTGGAATTTGTTAGAATACTCTATGTGCTTCGCTTATATCTTTTGAGTTATATAATTTTGCTCTAGTGCTTCACTTATATCTTTTAGAGCACGGTGGTGGATTTGTTTTATAGAAACTATTGATCTCTCATGCTTCACTTAGATTATTTTGAGAGTATTAATAACATGGTAATTTGCTTAAAATCCTAATATGCTTGGTATGCAAGATTAATAATAAACTCTCTTATGACTGTGTTGAATACTAAGAGAAGTTTGATGCTTGATGATTGTTTTGAGACATGGAGGTAATAATATCAAAGTCGTGCTAGTTGAGTAGTTGTGAAATTGAGAAATACTTGTGTTGAGGTTTGCAAGTCCCGTAGCATGCACGCATGGCAAACGTTATGCAACAAATTTGAAACATGAGGTGTTATTTGATTGTCTTCCTTATGAGTGGCGGTCGGGGATGAGCGATGGTTTTTTCCTACCAATCTACCCCCCTAGGAGCATGCGCGTAGTACCGAGGTTTTTGATGACTTATAGATTTTTGAAATAAGTATGTGAGTTCTTTATGACTAATGCTGAGTCCATGGATTATACGCACTCTCACCCTTCCATCCTTGCTAGCCTCTTCGGTACCGGGCATTGCCCTTTCTCACATTGAGAGTTGGCGCAAACTTCGCCGGTGCATCCAAACCCCGTGATATGATACGCTCTTTCACACATAAACCTCCTTATATCTTCCTCAGAACAGCCACCATACCTACCTATTATGGCATTTCCATAGCCATTCCGAGATATATTGCCATGCAACTTTCCATCATTCCGTTCATCATGACACATTCATCATTGTCATATTGCTTAGCATGGTCATGTAGTTGACATAGTATTGTGGCAAAGCCACCATTCATGATTATTTCATACATGTCACTTTTGGTCCATTACATATCCTGGTACACCGCTGGAGGCATTCATATAGAGTCATCTTTGTTCTAGTATCGAGTTGTAAATAAATAGAAGTGTGATGATCATCATTTTTTAGAGCATTGTCCCAAGTGAGGAATAAAAAAAGAGAAGGCCAAAAAAAAGAGAGAAGGCCCCAAAAAAAGAGAAAGGCCATAAAAAAGAAAAGGCCCAAAGGAAAAAGAAAGAAAATGAGAGAAAATGAGAGAAGGGACAATGTTACTATCCTTTGCCACACTTGTGCTTCAAAGTAGCACCATGATCTTCATAGTAGAGAGTCTCTCATGTTATCACTTTCATATACTAGTGGGCAATTTTCATTATAGAACTTGGCTTGTATATTCCAACAATGGGCCTCCTCAAGTACCCTAGGTCTTCGTGAGCAAGCAAGTTGGATGCACACCCACTAGTTTCTTTTATTGAGCTTTCATACATTTATAGCTCTAGTGCATCGGTTGCATGGCAACCCCTACTCCTTGCATCAACATCAATCGGTGGGCATCTCCATAGCCCATTGATTAGCCTCATTGATGTGAGACTTTCTCCTTTTTTGTCTTCTCCACATAAGCCCCCTCATTATATTCTATTCCACCTATAGTGCTATGTCCATGGCTCGCGCTCATATATTGCGTGAAAGATTATAGGTTTGAGATTACTAAAGTATGAAACAATTGCTTGGCTTGTCATCGGATTGTGCATGATGATAGCATTCTTGTGTGACGAAAATGAAACATGACTAAACCATATGATTTTGTAGGGATGAACTTTCTTTGGCCATGTTATTTTGAGAAGACATAATTTCTTAGTTAGTATGCTTGAAGTATTATCATTTTTATGTTAATATGAACGTTTGTCTTGAATCTTTTGGATCTGAATATTCATACCACAATTAAGAAGAATTACATTAAAATTATGCTAAGTAGCACTCCGCATAAAAAATTCTGTTTTTATCATTTATCTACTCGAGGACGAGCAAGAATTAAGCTTGGGGATGCTTGATACGTCTCCAACGTATCTATAATTTTTGATTGCTCCATGCTATATTATCTACTGTTTTGGACATTATTGGGCTTCATTATCCACTTTTATATTATTTTTGGGACTAACCTATTAACCGGAGGCCCATCCCAGAATTGTTGTTTTTTGCCTGTTTTAGGGTTTCGAAGAAAAGGAATATCAAACGGAGTCCAAACGGGATGAAACCTTCGGGAACGTGATTTTCTCATCGAATACAACTCAGGAGACTTGGACCCTACGTCAAGCCACGTAATAGGAGGCCACGAGGTAGGGGGCGCGCCTCCCCCCAGGGGCGCCCTCCACCCTCGTGGGCCCCCTGTTGCTCCACCGATGTACTTCTTCCTCCTATATATACCCACCACTACAAAAAAATACACTTCTGTGATGATACGTGTTTGTCACAGTAGGTCGCGTTTTTTGTCATGCATGTACATCCATGACAAATTTATGACAGAATCAAGATAGTCATACCTGTGCTGTCGTAGAAGTGTTCCATGACATTACCAAAATTATCATCACGGAAGTGTCCACTTCCATGATGATAAATCGCGCGTCACAGAAGTGCTTTCGTCAAGGGTGACCGACACGTGGCATCCACCATAACGGAATGCCGTTAAGCTATCGGGTCGGGTTTTGGATCCGATAACCCGTTAACAGCCCTGACCAATGGGGATTTTCCACGTGTAAAATCATCATTGGCTAGAGGAAACACATGTCGTTGGGACAGATGTCATCCACTCATTGGACAGGAGGCTCCTATGATAGGTTGACACGTGGCACAGCCCAACAGTGGCCCATTCCGGTGAAAAAGGCCGACCCAGTAAAAATTAGCAGGCCGGCCCATATAAGGCCTACTTGTGTCAGGTCCATTTAAGCTCACGGCCCATACGAGATGTGCCAATTCGGCCCGTTAAAGATTTGATACCATTGTAGCCCATCGTCAGTTCGAGCCTGTTAACAGCCCGCTATATATTTGGGCTCAATATCGGCCCGATGAGATTTCAGCCTGTTAACGACCCATTTAATGGATGGGCCAATTTTCAGGATGTACATCTTTCAGCCTTTTAGTGACCCATTTAAATGTTGGGCTAATTTCCGGCCCGGTGTGTCTTTCAGCCTGTTGACGGCCCATAAATCTGATGGGCCATTTGTAGTCCGACCTGAGTTTCGGCCTTTTAGCGGCCCATTTAAGTGTTGGGCCAATTTCTGGCCCGGTGTCACTTTCAGCCTGTTGACGGCCCATAAATCAGGTGGGCCAATTGTAGTCGGACCTGAGTTTTGGCCTTTTAGCAACCCATTTAAGTGTTGGGCCAATTCCCGGCCCTGTGTGCCTTTCGACCTGTTAACGGGCCATAAATGAGTTGGGCCATTTGTAGTCGGGCCTTAGTTTTGGCCTCTTAACGGCCCATGCCCTTCATGGTCCAATACCAGCCCGATTTCTCTTTCGGCCTGCTAAAGGCACACAACACAGTTGGGCCGTTTACAATACGACCTGACTTTCGGCCTCTTAGGGGCCCATGCTCTTCATGGTCCAATACAAGCCCGCTACCTCTTTTGGCCTGCTAAAGGCCTACAGTATAGTTGGGCCATATGTAGCCCAAACTTAGTAACAGCCTGTTAACGGCCCGTGAAATAAATTGGGGCCACCTGTTGCCCGCTTCGATGTCGGCCTGTTAACGACCCGGGAGGTAAGAGGGCCGACCATTAACTTTTGGCCTAGTAACGGCCCATTAACTTAATGGGCCCACTAAAGTTTGTTCATGTCTTTAGGCCAAATTAGATAATTTGAGCCCATTACGACGAGCAAAGGTACGGCATGCAGGGAATAACGTTGCACATCCAGAATATATTACAGGAAATTACATCCACTGGGCAATCAAAGATTGATGCCAGTGCAAATAAATGAGCAGAACCTAACCATCTACAACGTCACAATCTGCAACCTCAGCACAGATGACGCCCATAAGCATGTGGGCAAGTTCTTGCTGCTTTGCCACACTGTCTCTGAAAACATTGATCAGTTGTGGTGTCGCACGACTGTGCACCTCTGATTCATCCACCATTTCCATCATTGCTTCAGCCATTAATTGGTTCACAAACACACATTTATTCCGCCGCATTCGAGCAAGAGGATACTGAACAGATTCAGATGGCGATTTTGGCAGGCTTGTATTATTGATAGTGGAGAGTGTCTTGACCACTGCATCATAACATAAATTAGGACGGGAACCAAACAGATTAATCATGAGTTATTGCCATATTACCTGGCCTAGATTTACTGGAAAGAAACAGTAGGGTTGCCTTGCTGTTTTCAGAGTTTGTCTTCTTATCTTCAGCAGCCTGCACAAAATTAACACACTAGCATTGCTATCATTGGCCAAGTCAGATAATAGGAAAGCAACATTGACACAATGAATGTTTGGGCAACTAGCCTACACCAAATTAACACAATATGGCATAGCTATCATCAGCCAGGTAAGGTAATACGAAAGCAACATTGACACAATGAATGAATGGCAACCAGAGAAGCACTACAATTCAGTAATGTGCGTGATATGAGATAGCACATTCATGCAGCTCAGTACGCAAAACTACCAGGCAGTTTTCCTTACAAAAATCAACATTGGCGCCTTTAACATTTTGCTACAACTAATTTTAGATTAGATAAAGGTTAGATTCACGCCGATTAACAAAATACATGCTGATGTAAAAATATAGTAATATACAATAGGTACTTACATCAGCACTGGAGCACAGAGAATTCCCGCAAGATATTTTCCTCAAATACGATCCCAATGGAGGAAGTCTTATATCGTTTAACCTTATTTTCTAAAAGAGAGACGGGTAAGAAACATGTAGAAAATATGATCAGAATGCTATAAAATTTCATGATGCGAGGATACGCACACACTTCTTAGAATGGAGTTGACATTCTTTTGCTGGACTGGAGCGGACTAGTTCTTTGGCCACTGGAATCTGCTTATTATTAGTGGGAGTTGGGTTTCTTTGTGCCGGAGCAGTATCTATGAAAAATGGAGTTGGTTTATTATCTCCTGGCGTTTGGATCTTTTGCAAAGACCTGGTTTGTAACCCTTCAGATTCTAACATAGCCATCTTCCTCTTGCATGCCTTATATAGAAGAATGGTGATTCAGTTATAAAACATGCTACAGTAGAGATGTAATAGGTACTGAAGAATAGAAAGGCATGACATATTGACATGTATTCACTCCATCCAGAAATAAATGGATGGGTCTAGGCGTATTTCAATTCTAGATACATCCAGTTTTATCCATTTCTGCAACATTTAATCCGGACGGAGGGAGTATGATGTAAGAGCTAGGGATACGACAGGACAACACAGTAAAAAAACACTGAAAACCCCACTACAGAACCAAAGTATCCAAACCCACTGATATGAGATAGTACACTCATGCAGCTCAGGATGCAAAACTACCAGGCAGTTTTCCTTGCAAAAATCAACATTGTGGCCTTTAATCATACATTTTGCTACAACTAAATTTAGATCAGATAAAGGTTGGATTCACACCGATTAACAAAATACATGCTGATGTAAAAATATAGTGATATACAACAGGTACTTACATCTACATTGGAGCACAGAGCATTCCTGCAATAATCTTTCCTCATAAACGATACCATTGCAGAAAATCTTCTATCTGTTAAGCTTATTTTCTAAAAGAGAGATGGTAAGAAACATGTAGAAAATATGATCAGCATGCTATAAAATTTCATGATGCAAGGATACGCACACGCTTCTTAGAATTGAGTTGACATATTTTTGCTGGACTGGAGCGGACTAGTTCTTTGGCCACTGGAATCTGCTTATTATCAGTAGGAGTTGGGTTTCTCTGTGATGGAGCAGTATCTATAAAAACTGGAGTTGGTTTATTATCTCCTGGCGTTTGGATCTTTTGCAAAGGCCTTGTTTGTAACCCTTCAGATTCTAACATAGTCGTCCTCCCCTTGCATGCCTTGTATAGAAGAATGGTGCTTTAATTATAAAACATGCGCCAGCAGAGAGATGGAATAGGTACTGATGAATAGAAAGGCATGACATATTGACATGTATTCCCTCCATCCGGAAAAAATGGATGGGTCTAGGCGTATTTCAGTTCTAGATACATCCTTTTTTATCCATTTCGGCAACATGTAATCCGGACGGAGGGAGTATGGTGTAAGAGCTAGGGATACGACAGGACAACACAGCAAAAAAACACTAGTTGAATGTAAAACTATATGCTAGCGGAATACGTACAGAAATAACTAAGGCAACATACACATGTATGATTGGGAAAATAAGATGGCATTGCAACAGAGCACTAGAACAACACTTCAATGCAAAAAAACATGGTATGGTAGACAGATGAAGTACATACTGATGAATAACAATGCATAAGATATTCAGAAGCATGATGTCCAAATTAAGCAGATGGCATTGCGATAGAGTAGAATGATAGTACTTGAATTTGAAAACATGTTATCATGAATGGAATAGGTACTGAAAAATAGGAAGGCATGCCATATTTACATGCATGATCAGTATGCTAAGCACATGGCATTGTAACAGAGTAGATACACTCCAGGACATTATATGCATGTTGTACCCATATCACAGGCCAAGTTAGAGCAAGGACCTTGTGGGGTGAAGAGGATTCATCATCTTTCTGCAAGTCTTCTGAAGAACTGGCTTTACATGTTCCATCATATTGGGTATCATTGACATCAAGTTTATTGGCCTTTACATTGCTTCGTGAGGTTCTTGTGGATATAGCAGTGTGTGTAATTATATCTGACATGCATGGAAGACAACTAGTAGTTAGATTTATGTAATGAGTGCCTGTAGGAGACGACATAAATAGTAGGACTGGGGTTAACTAGCAGCAACAGGTCTCATAAACTAAAGGGAGAACACAGATGAAAGCTACAGAATATGTATCGTTTGTACTCGAGATTAACTAGATGGCACACAAAAGTATTAAAGAGCAACATAGGAAATACTAGAAGTGGTATAATACTATAATCACCAGCCTGTGGGATAGCATTGGCTGATGGATGATAACTATGGAATAGTGTTACCTAAAGAACAAGTATCTTAGCTGAACTATGGAACGGCGTTAACTCTTGAACAAGACCCGTAAGAGATCAGCATGAATATACAATGAAACGTGATGATCTATTTTCCATGCTTAGATGAATAACAAAGCCATAAATGTTGCACACAAGTAAGATGAGGGTACAACCTATCTGGCTGCCATCCATAGGAGTGAGCATTGATACGTCCATTTTGCATCATGCTTTTATATCGATATTTATCGCATTATGGACTGTTATTCCACTTTATGTCATAATACTTATGACCATTCTCTCTTATTTTACAAGGTTTACATAAAGAGGGAGAATGCCGGCAGCTGGAATTTTGGTCTGGAAAAGGAGCAAATATTAGAGACCTATTCTGCGCAACTCCAAAAGTCCTGAAACTCCACGGAACGTCTTAAAAGAAATAAAGAAAAATCCACGCCAAAGATGAAGGCCAGGGGGCCCACACCCTGCTCACGAGGGTGGGGGCCGCCCCCCTAGGGCGCGCCCTCTACCTCGTGGGCCCCCTGGTGGCTCTCCGACGCCCATCTTCTCCTATATGAGGTCTTTCGATGACAAAAAAATAGGAAGGAACTTTTCGGGACGAGACTCCGCCGCCACGAGGCGGATCCAATCTAGAGCTCTGGCAGAGCTGTTCTGCCGGGGATACTTCCCTCCGGGAGGGGGAAATCATCACCATCGTCATCACCAACGCTCCTGTCATCGGGAGAGGGCAATCTCCATCAACATCTTTACCAGCACCATCTCATCTCCAAACCCTAGTTCATCTCTTGTATCCAATTCTTGTCTCAAAGTCCGGGATTGGTGCTAGTAGGTTGCTAGTAGTGTTGATTACTCCTTGTAGTTGATGCTAGTTGGTTTATTTGGTGGAAGATCATATGTTCAGATCCTATATTCATATTATTACCCCTCTGTCTATGAACATGAATATGCTTTGTGAGTAATTATGTTCGTTCCTGAGGACAAGGGAGAAGTCTTTCTATGAGTAGTCATGTGAATTACGTATTCGTTTGATATTTTGATAAGATGTATGTTGTCTAGCCTCTAGTGGTGTTATGTGAATGTCGACTACATAACACTTCACCATTATTTGGGCCTAGAGGAAGGCATTGGGAAGTAATAAGTAGATGATGGGTTGCTAGAGTGACAGAAGCTTAAACCCTAGTTTATGCGTTGCTTCGTAAGGGGCTGATTTGGATCCACATGTTTCATGCTATGGTTAGGTTTACCTTAATACTTTTGTTGTAGTTGCAGATGCTTGCAATAGAGGTTAATCATAAGTGGGATGCTTGTTCAAGTAAGAACAGCACCCAAGCACCGGTCCACCCACATATCAAATTATCAAAGTATCGAACGCGAATCATATGAACGTGATGAAAACTAGCTTAACGATATTCCCATGTGTCCTCAGGAGCACTTTTCCTATTATAAGAGTTTGTTCCGGCTTGTCCTTTGCTACAAAAGGATTGGGCCAGCTTGCTGCACTTTATTTACTTTTGTTACTTGTTGCTCGTTACAACCTATCTTATCATAAAACTATCTGTTACCATTTATTCCAGTACTTGCAGAGAATACCTTGCTGAAAACCGCTTATCATTTCATTCTGCTCCTCGTTGGGTTTGACACTCTTACTTATCGAAAGGACTACGATAGATCCCCTATACTTGTGGGTCATCAAGACTCTTTTCTGGCGCCGTTGCCGGGGAGTGTAGTGCCTTTGGTAGGTGGAATTTGGTAAGGAAAAATTTATATAGTGTGTTGAAATTTACTGTCACTTGTTGAAAAGTAATTCTCTGAGGGGCTTATTCGGGGTATCTTCACCCCGACCAGTAGAGCAAAGAGTTGCTCCTCAACCTTATGAACCTATTGAAAATGAAATTCCTTACGAGTGTCCTTCGGGTATGATAGAAAAACTGCTAGCTAACCCTTTTACAGGAGATGGAACAAATCATCCTGATGAGCACTTAATATATGTGGATGAAGTTTGTGGATTATTTAAGCTTGCAGGTATACCCGATGATGTTGCTAAGAAGAAGGTCTTCCCTTTATCTTTGAAGGGAGACACATTGATATGGTATAGGCTATGTGATGATATGAGATCATGGGACTATAAAAGATTGAAGCTGGAATTTCATCAAAAGTATTACCCTATGCATCTTGTTCATCGTGATCGCAATTATATATATAATTTTTGGCCTTGCGAAGGAGAAAGCATCGCTCAAGCTTGGGGGAGGCTTAAATCAATGTTATATTCATGCCCCAATCATGAGCTCTCAAGAGAAATAATTATGCAAAGTTTTTATGCTCGGCTTTCTAAAAACAATCGCACCATGCTCGATACTTCTTGTGCTGGCTCTTTTATGATGAAGACTATTGAATTCAGATGGAATTTATTGGATAGAATTAAACGCAACTCTGAAGATTGGGACCTCGGCGAAGGTAAAGAGTCAGGTATGACACCTAAGTTTGATTGTGTTAAATCTTTTATGGATACCGACATTTTCCGTAAATTTAGCACTAAATATGGACTTGACTCTAAGATAGTAGCTTCTTTCTGTGAATCTTTTGCTACTTATGTTGATATCCCTAAGGAGAAGTGGTTTAAATATCATCCTCCCATAGAAGTAAAAGTAGCTGCACCTATTAAAGTTGAAGAAAAGACTGTCACTTATAATGATCCTATTGTTCCTACTTCTTATATTGAGAAACCACCTTTCCCTGTTAGAATAAAGGATCATGTTAAACTTCAACTGTTGTTCGTAAAAGCAATATTAGAGCTTATACACCTCCTGAACAAGTTAAAGTAGAACTTAATATTGCTATTGTTAAAGATCTCTTGTCTGATAATATTGATGGGCATGTTATTCAGTTCGAAGGTGAAACTGCTAGAATTGCTAAACCTTGTGATAAAGATAAACATAGACCTGTGGTAGGCGTGCCTGTTATTTCTGTTAAAATAGGAGATCATTGTTATCATGTCTTATGTGATATGGGTGCTAGTGCTAGTGTTATACCTCATGACTTATACAAAGAAATTAAGAATGAAATTGCACCTGTTGAGTTAGAAGATATTGATGTCACAATTAAACTTGCCAATAGAGATACTATTTCACCAATTGGAATTGTTAGAGATGTTGAAGTCTTGTGTGGGAAAACTAAATATCCTGCTGATTTTCTTGTTCTTACTTCTCCGCAAGATAGCTTTTGTCCCATTATATTTGGTAGACCCTTCTTAAATACTGTCAATGCTACCATAGACTGCACTAAGAATGTTGTTACTGTTGGCTTGGATGATATGGTTCATGAGTTTAATTTCTCTAAATTTAGTAAACAACATCGTGAGGAAGAATTACCTAGTAAGGATGAAATTATTGGTCTTGCTTCTATTGCAGTACCTCCTAGTGATCCTTTAGAACACTATTTGCTAGACCATGAAAATGATATGTTCATGAATGAAAGAAGGGAAATAGATGAAGTATTCTTTAAACAGGAACCTATTCTGCATCACAACTTGCCCGTTGAAATCTTAGGGGATCCTCCTCCACCCAAAGGTGATCCCGTGTTTGAGCTTAAAACTTTGCCTGATAATCTTAAATATGCTTATCTTGATGAAAAGAAGATATATAATGTTATTATTAGTGCTAACCTTTCAGAGCATGAAGAAGAAATATTATTGAAAACTCTGAAGAAGCACTGTGCTGCTATTGGATATACTCTTGATGATCTTAAGGGCATTAGTCCCACTCTATGTCAACATAAAATAAATTTGGAAGCAGATGCCAAACCAGTTCGTGATCCTCTACGATGTCTGAATCCTAAAATGAAAGAAGTGGTAAGAAAAGAAATACTAAAGCTTCTGGAGGCAGGTATAATTTATCCCGTTGCTGATAGTGAGTGGGTAAGTCTTGTCCATTGTGTCCCTAAGAAGGGAGGTATTACTGTTGTTCCTAATGATAAAGATGAATTGATTCCACAAAGAATTATCACAGGTTATAGGATGGTAATTGATTTCCACAAATTAAATAAAGCTACTAAGAAAGATCATTACCCCTTACCTTTTATTGATCAAATGCTAGAAAGATTAGGCAAACATACACACTATTGCTTTCTAGATGGTTATTCCGGTTTCTCGCAGATACCTGTGTCGGCTAGAGATCAATGAAAGACTACTTTTACATGCCCTTTTGGTACTTTTGCTTATAGACGTATGCCTTTTGGTCTATCTAATGCACCTGCTACCTTTCAAAGATGCATGATGGCTATATTCTCTGACTTTTGTGAAAAGATTTGTGAGGTTTTCATGGACGACTTTTCCATCTATGGTTCCTCTTTTGATGATTGCTTGAGCAATCTTGATCGAGTTTTGCAGAGATGTGAAGAAACTAATCTTGTCTTGAATTGGGAAAAGTGCCACTTTATGGTTAATGAAGGTATTGTCTTGGGTCACAAAGTTTCTGAAAGAGGTATTGAAGTTGATAAAGCCAAGGTTGATGCTATTGAAAAGATGCCATGTCCCAAGGACATCAAAGGTATAAGAAGTTTCCTTGGTCATGCCGGATTTTACAGGAGGTTCATTAAGGACTTCTCAAAACTTTCTCGGCCTCTAACTAATTTATTGCAAAAATATATTTGATTTGTCTTTGATGATGATTGTGTAGAAGCGTTTGAAATACTTACGAAAGCATTAGTCTCTGCACCTGTTGTTCAGCCACCTGATTGGAATTTACCCTTTGAAATTATGTGTGATGCTAGTGATTATGCTGTAGGTGCTGTTCTAGGGCAAAGAGTTGACAAGAAATTAAATGTTATTCATTATGCTAGTAAGACTCTAGACAATGCTCAAAGAAATTATGCTACTACTGAAAAAGAGCTTTTAGCAGTTGTATTTGCATGTGATAAGTTCAGATCTTATATTGTTGATTCTAAAGTAACTATTCAAACAGATCATGCCGCTATTAAATATCTTATGGAAAAGAAAGATGCTAAACATAGACTTATTAGATGGGTTCTCCTGCTACAAGAATTTGATTTGCATATTGTTGATAGAAAGGGGGCTGAGAACCCCGTTGCAGACAACCTGTCTAGGTTATAAAATATTCTTGATGACCCACTACCTATTAATGATAACTTTCCTGATGAACAATTAAATGTTATAAGTACTTCTCGTTGTACTCCATGGTATGCTGATTATGCTAATTATATTTTTGCTAAATTTATACCACCTAGCTTCACATACCAACAAAAGAAAAGGTTTTTCTATGATTTAAGACATTACTTTTGGGATGACCCACATCTTTATAAAGAAGGGGTAGATGGTGTTATTAGATGTTGTGTACCTGAGCATGAACAGGAACAGATCCTACTCAAGTGTCATTCCGAGTCTTATGGAGGACACCACGCTGGAGATAGAACTGCACATAAGGTATTGCAATCTGGTTTTTATTGGCCTACTCTCTTCAAGGATGATCGTAAGTTTGTCTTGTCTTGTGATGAATGTCAAAGAATTGGTAATATTAGTAGACGTCAAGAAATGCCTATGAATTATTCTCTTGTTATTGAACTGTTTGATGTTTGGGGCTTTGATTATATGGGACCTTTTCCTGCCTCTAATGGATACACACATATTCTAGTTGCTGTTGATTACGTTACTAAGTGGGTAGAAGCTATTCCAACTAGTAGTGCTGATCATAACACTTCTATCAAAATGCTTAAAGATGTTATTTTCCCGAGGTTTGGAGTCCCTAGATATTTAATGACTGATGGTGGTTCACAATTTATTCATGGTGTTTTCCATAAAATGCTTGCTTAATATGATGTTAATCATAGAATTGCATCTCCCTATCACCCACAGTCTAGTGGTCAAGTAGAGTTGAGCAATAGAGAGCTCAAATTAATTTTGCAAAAGACTGTTAATAGGTCTAGAAAGAATCGGTCTAAGAAACTTGATGATGCATTATGGGCTTATAGAACGGCATATAGAAATCCTATGGGTATGTCTCCGTATAAAATGGTTTATGGAAAAGCATGTCACTTACCTCTCGAACTAGAACATAAGGCATATTGGGCTATTAAAGAGCTTAACTATGATTTTAAACTTGCCGGTGAGAAGAGGTTATTTGATATTAGCTCACTTGATGAATGGAGAACCCAAGCTTATGAAAATGCCAAGTTGTTTAAAGAAAAAGTTAAAAGATGGCATGGCAAAAGGATACAAAAGCGTGAGTTTAATGTAGGTGATTATGTATTGCTATACAACTCTCGTTTAAGATTTTTTGCAGGAAAACTTCTCTCTAAATGGGAAGGCCCCTATGTTATCGAAGAGGTATATCGTTACGGTGCCATCAAAATCAACAACTTCGAGGGCACAAATCTGAAGGTGGTAAACGGTCAAAGAATTAAACATTATATCTCAGGTAATCCCATAAATGTTGAAACCAATATTATTGAAACCGTAACACCGGAAGAATACATAAGGGACACTTTCCGGAACGTTTTAGACTCCGAAAAGGAATAGGTATGTGGTACGGTAAGTAAACCGACTCCAAAACAATTTTTAAGGCAATATTTCTCCGTTTTGGAATATTTAGAAAAATAGAAAAATAAGTAGCAGTCCGGGAAGGACACGAGGGCCCCACGAGGGTGGTGGGCGCGCCCTACCCCCCTGGGCGCCCCCCTACCTCGTGAGCAACTCGTGTGCCCTCCGGACTTCGTTTTCTTGCACATTACGTATTTTGGTCGGTAAAAATTCATTATATATTCTCCCAAAGGTTTTGACTCCCATATCACGCAAATCTCCTCTGTTTTCGTTTCGATCTGTTTTTTGTCAGGGTTTTCCAGGCTAGGTATCATGTCGTCTCCCTCCTCCAACAATGGTGATAACGATGCTTGGCTAATGAAGATAGATCTGAAGAGGGAAGAACCCACGAAGGTCAACAAGGATGAAAGGATCAAGAAGGCCACGGAGGATCAAGCTCCAGCAGCAAAAGACACCCTTCAAATTGATCATAACCTTCTTTCCCCAACTGAGATCGAAGCTTTCAAGATGATTGAGTTAGCTCGTGTTCAAAACAAGTATCTCACACAAGAAAATATTTTGTTGAAGGAGCATATTGTCGCACTAAAGGGCATTATTCACAAGCTGGAGGACCTCTTACGCTCGATGTGCGATTATCCGTCACCTCCACCTTCTTCACCGACAAAGGAGACATAATCACATGGGTATGGGCACTCCCCTTGGCAACTGCCAAGCTTGGGGGAGGTGCCCCGGTATCGTATCACAATCACAACTCCTATCTTTACCTTTTTTCTTAGTTTGATCCTATTAGGAGTATCTTGATCTAGTAGAATAAAGTTTATGGCACGATCTAGTTTTGAGTTTTGCTTTATGATCTCTCTATGTAATCGAGTCCGTGAGCTATATATAATAAAGATTAGTGTTGAGTCAAGGGCTTGATTATTTTGCCATTATCTTGGGTGAATAAAAGAAAGAGAAAAAGAATAAAAAGAAACAAAAAGTTCATATTGATCTTATTGAGAGTAATGAATTCACATAGAAAGAGTATGATGATTGAAAGTTGTTGGGAGTTGGCAGACATAGCTTTGGTCATTGTTGCAATTCATAGTAAGTAATAAGGAAAGAGAGGTTTTCACATATAGATATATTATCATTGACATCTTCTATGATTGGGAGCACTCATTAAAATATGACATGCTAAAGAGTTGATGTTGGACAAGGAAGACAATGTAATGAGTTATGTCTTTCTTATATCTGAGATAAAGTATGTTGTCATGGATCCTCTAACTTGTTGAGCTTGCCTTTCCCCCTCATGCTAGCCAAATTCTCAGCACCAAGTAGAAATACTACTTGTGCTTCCAAATATCCTTAAACTAGTTTTGCCATGAGAGTCCACCATATATACCTATGGATTGAGTAAGATCCTTCAAGTAAGTGTCATTGGTGCAAAGCAATAAAAATTGCTCTAAATATGTATGATTGATTGGTGTGGGAGAAATAAGCTTTATACGATCTTGTGACGTGGAAGTAATAAAAGCGACGGACTGCATAATAAAGGTTCATATCACAAGGGGCAATATAAAGTGACGTTCTTTCGCATTGAGATTTTATATATACAACCATAAAAGCGCATGGCAACCTCTGCTTCCCTCTGCGAAGGGCTTATCCTTTATTATTATCTTCTACCTTATGCAAGATTCATGGTGATCTTCACCTTTTCTTTTTTATTTTATCCTTTGGCAAGCTCAGCATGTTGGAAAGAACATGATATATATATATATATATATATATATATATATATATCTAATTGGATGTAGGGGAGCATGAACCATTATTGTTTACATTACCTTTGAGGTAAAAGGTTGTGGGGCAAAACTATAAGCCCCTATCTTTCTCTGTGTCCGATTAAAACTCCGTAACCACAAGTATCGCGTGAGTGTTAGCAATTATGGAGGACTAAATGATAGTTGAGTATGTGGACTTGCTTTTTAGCTCTGACATAGGCTCTTTCCGATGTTATGATAAATTGCAATTGCTTCAATGACTGAGATTATAGTTTGTCGGAGCCCAATAAAGTTTATGATTTATACTCTTGCATTGTGAATAGATCATCACTTGAACATAAGTAATCATATGACAAAATCTATATATGTTGTTGTTATGAGAATAATCATGATGCCTTAATGTTCGTATTTTATTTTTATCAACGCCTCTACCTCTAAACATGAAGACATGTTTATTGTTATCGGCTTTTCTCTTCAGGACAAGCGAGGTCTAAGCTTGGGGGAGTTGATACGTCCATTTTGCATCATGCTTTTATATCGATATTTATCACATTATGGACTGTTATTTCACTTTATGTCACAATACTTATGGCTATTCTCTCTTATTTTACAAGGTTTACATAAACAGGGAGAATGCCAGCAGCTGGAATTTTGGTTTGGAAAAGGAGCAAATATTAGAGACCTATTCTGTGCAACTCCAAAAGTCCTGAAACTCCATGGAACGTCTTAAAAGAAATAAAGAAAAATCCACGCCAAAGATGAAGGCCAGGGGGCCCACACCCTGCTCACGAGGGTGGGGGGCGCCCCCCCTAGCGCGCGCCCCCTACCTCGTGGGCCCCCTAGTGGCTCTCCGACGCCCATCTTCTCCTATATGAGGTCTTTCGATGATAAAAAAATAGGAAGGAACTTTTCGGGACGAGACTCCGCCGCCACGAGGCGGAACCTTGGCGGATCCAATCTAGAGCTCCGGCAGAGCTGTTCTACCGGGGATACTTCCCTCCGGGAGGGGGAAATCATCACCATCGTCATCACCAACGCTCCTGTCATCGGGAGAGGGCAATCTCCATCAACAACTTCACCAGCACCATCTCATCTCCAAACCCTAGTTCATCTCTTGTATCCAATTCTTGTCTCAAAGTCTGGGATTGGTGCTAGTAGGTTGCTAGTAGTGTTGATTACTCCTTGTAGTTGATGCTAGTTGGTTTATTTGGTGGAAGATCATATGTTCAGATCCTATATTCATATTATTATCCCTCTGACTATGAACATGAATATGCTTTGTGAGTAATTATGTTCGTTCCTGAGGACAAGGGAGAAGTCTTTCTATGAGTAGTCATGTGAATTTGGTATTCGTTTGATATTTTGATAAGATGTATGTTGTCTAGCCTCTAGTGGTGTTATGTGAACGTCGACTACATAACACTTCACCATTATTTGGGCCTAGAGGAAGGCATTGGGAAGTAATAAGTAGATGATGGGTTGCTAGAGTGACAGAAGCTTAAACCCTAGTTTATGCGTTGCTTCGTAAGGGGCCGATTTGGATCCACATGTTTCATGCTATGGTTAGGTTTACCTTAATACTTTTGTTATAGTTGCGGATGCTTGCAATAGAGGTTAATCATAAGTGGGATGCTTGTTCAAGTAAGAACAGCACCCAAGCACCGGTCCACCCACATATCAAATTATCAAAGTATCGAACGCGAATCATATGAACGTGATGAAAACTAGCTTAACGATATTCCCATGTGTCCTCGGGAGAGCTTTTCCTATTATAAGAGTTTGTTCCGGCTTGTCCTTTGCTACAAAAGGATTGGGCCACCTTGCTGCACTTTATTTACTTTTGTTACTTGTTGCTCGTTACAACCTATCTTATCACAAAACTATCTGTTACCATTTATTTCAGTACTTGCAGAGAATACCTTGCTAAAAACCGCTTATCATTTCCTTCTGCTCCTCGTTGGGTTCGACACTCTTACTTATCGAAAGGACTACGATAGATCCCCTATACTTGTGGGTCATCAAGCATCATGTGCTGACTTGTCGATGGCCCTGCATTTGTTGTGGCTGTGCATGTCGGGCACGCGCATTCGATGCAGGGAACTGTTGAGTGGGGACTATATCTCCCTTCTGGTGTATGCTTCCCTTGTTGGAGCAGCTGTGGTGAGTCAGAAGATAGTGTGTCTGAAGATGCAGATAACGCATAATGTTAAGAACGACATATCTCTTTGATCTGAAGAAATACACTAAGAGATCAACAGCAAGGTACGAGAGTGGTCACACGTCTTTTGACTGAAGACTAAATTGGGGTCACATGATTTTATTTTATTTTGGTACTGTCCGATCTATGCCGGATGGCTGGCCGTCTTGTGCCTCCCGGTTGACACTGTTCGGTATCTTCCCCGAAGAGCCAGCGACCAACGGCAGAGCAGCCTGCCTCTACCGTCCGTGGCCCCGGACAAAACCCCGCTCCCCGCCCCACCGCACTGCCATGGTTGCGCCTCCCCCGGGCCAATCCTCAAAGACTCACCGTCATCTAGATCCGGCGGCGGCAGTACCTTCAACCCACGCAACTCTAAAAGGTAGCCATCTAAGCACTGCTTCCGCGGCGAACTTGCAGCCCCGCACCCTTACGTTAGACACCAGCCAACCGGCAGCCTAGGAGCTCCGCCGTCTCGAGGGGTGCTGCTTCCCATGATAAAAATTCAGACAACTGACGCCTAAATAAAGTGATTTGAGATGAGGGTGCGACCTATCTGGCGGCATGGTGAAGTAGGCAGGTCCAGCTGCCGAGTCGGTGAGGCCGGCGCGGTTGCGGTGGCGACCGGCGGCAGGGAAAGAGCGACCTCGCGACGGTCGACGGCTACGCCGAAGCAGTGCCAGGACTCTGGGCGGATCCGAAGTTGGAGCCGCTCCGGCGCCGTGAACAACGGCGAGGGTGAATCGGCTCCGGTACGGTTCACGCAGCCGTCGTCAAGGCAGCACCAGCAGCACAGAGTAAGAGGCACACGGCCCAGTGCACGACGACAAATGGACAGCGTCTCCGGCATTAGGAAGGAGGGCGGCTGTGAAATTAGTGCAGTGGGGGCGCCATGGAGGTGGGGCTGAGGTTTCGCGGCTCGAGAGAAGGGAGCTTCCCGGGGAGAAGGTGATTTTGCGCCCAGGAGGTATGAATGGGGGCGGGCGGGGGAAATTGGGAGGGGAGTGGAACCATGTCTTACGGACGCATTTGTCTGAAATGTGAGGGGGAGTTACAGTTCAACCCTTGCCTATAGGCTTCTCGGCTTGGGTCTGTGTACTGAGGGTCAGGAATAGTAGAGTAACTTTGCTTCTCTGGGCGGGAGCGATTTCGGGCGAGGAACGCGTGTTTTGAACTATAGTGGGCGCGTGCGATTTCGGGCGAGGAGAGCGTGTTTTGAAATAGTGGGCGCGAACTATTTCGGGCGAGGAGAGCGTTTTTTGCCGACCATGGTTTATGAATTATTCGGCACATGTTATTTTGGCTGAGGAGAAGGCGCGCTTGGATGAAGTTATGAACCTACTCTCGATGTACAACGGGCCAATTGATGCGTGTCCCACATAGGACGGTAATTTCGCGTCTCCCATTTATTTGCTCAGGCGAATTCCACCGAGTAGAGAGGATGTTTAAAGGTTCATTCAATTTTTTGGAGAACGAGCATCCACGTCTACCTTACCAAGTCGATTCGGATCAAATTTTGAAATATTAGCTTGCCACTTCTTTTTTAGATGGAGAGATGATGCTCGGGAGTAATGTGTTTTTACATGCTCGTTGCTAGCGATTTACTATATGACAAATAGTTGACCCACTCAAAAACGCGAATCAAACCCAAAATGAAATATCTTGATTCAATGAAATAGCTCGTTCAGTAGGTCAATATAGTGAACTAAATCCAAATTTGAACACATCAATCGAGTATCATGTTGTACAGTATTATAGTACTCCATGAACATGTTGAAAGTCAAATTAATGAACTTGTTTGATATACGCATATATCCGTTCATGTGTGGATTGCAGACAACATGTTCTCCAATTTAAATATTTGGATGCAAGTTTATATCGAAACATGGTTTATATTAGTCTTTGATGCATAAAACGCGACCTCCCCCTCTCCCAGACTCCTGTTCTCTCTCTCTCTCTCTCTCTCTCTCTCTCTCTTTGTGTGTGTGGGGGGGCGGGGTCTTTCTAGTTCCCATGCATATATACACCATCTATAGGTCTCTCTCGCACACTATGTATGATACTCTAGCTAGTCCAAGCTAGATATCTTGGGTCCACTCATCGTACGCACACAGATTCCTTGGCTCTTTGCCTGTAACTCTCTCATGCACCACTATGTCGTCTCGGAGCTCTTCCCCCCTCTCTCAAACTCTCCATCCACCTGGGTTGCATATCTCACTCGCACTCGATAGGCCCATCTAAAAGTCTATATCTCTCCTCATTCTCTCTCCATCTCACACGCGCGCACACACAATCTCATTGTAACATCCCAAATTTTTAATTTGGAATGTTATACACTAGATCATCTTTGCATATTATATTTTATTGCATTTTGGTAGACCCTAGAAATTTCACGTAACTCAAGGACCCTCGGAGAGAGTTGGGGATTTCGTTATTTTCATATTTGAGTTTTCTCAAATTTTGAAAATAGGATCATTTGATTTTATTTATTTTATCTTCAATTATTTCTATTATAAAAATATGAGAGAGGGAATAAAATGACTTTCCCAAAATAAAGAAATATTGGGGATTTAATAAAAAAATCAAATAAGATTTTATTTTGGTTTTATTTGCTATTTTATTTGAATTTAGGAAAAATGCGCATTTTTCAAAATTGCATTTAGGCCCCAAATAAATGTTCATCCTGTGCGGCTTGATTTTAGAAGCCGGGGAAAATTTATTTCGGGATTTTTGGAGTCTGTTTAGTATTTCTTTTGTTTTTTTCCGAGCATAATTACAACAACAACAACAACAACAACAAAGCCTTTAGTCCCAAACAAGTTGGGGTAGGCTAGAGGTGAAACCCATAAGATCTCGCAACCAACTCATGGCTCTGGCACATGGATAGCAAGCTTCCACGCACCCCTGTCCATAGCTAGCTCTTTGTCGATACTCTAATTCTTCAGGTCTCTCTTAACGGACTCCTCCCATGTCAAAATCGGTCGACCCCGCCCTCTCTTGACATTCTCCGCACGCTTTAGCCGTCCGCTATGCACTGGAGCTTCTGGAGGCTTGCGCTGAATATGCCCAAACCATCTCAAACGATGTTGGACAAGCATCTCCTCAATTGGTGCTACCCCAACTCTATCTCGTATATCATCATTCCGGACTCGATCCTTCCTCGTGTGGCCACACATCCATCTCAACATACGCATCTCCGCCACACCTAACTGTTGAACATGTCGCCTTTTAGTCGGCCAACACTCCGCGCCATACAACATTGCGGGTCGAACCGCCGTCCTGTAGAACTTGCCTTTTAGCTTTTGTGGCACTCTCTTGTCACAGAGAATGCCAGAAGCTTGGCGCCACTTCATCCATCCGGCTTTGATTCGATGGTTCACATCTTCATCAATACCCCCATCCTCCTGCAACATTGACCCCAAATACCAAAAGGTGTCCTTCCGAGGTACCACCTGGCCATCAAGGCTAACCTCCTCCTCCTCACAGCTAGTAGTACTGAAACCGCACATCATGTACTCGGTTTTAGTTCTACTAAGCCTAAACCCTTTCGATTCCAAGGTTTGTCTCCATAACTCTAACTTCCTATTTACCCCCGTCCGACTATCGTCAACTAGCACCACATCATCCGCAAAGAGCATACACCATGGGATATCTCCTTGTATACCCCTTGTGACCTCATCCATCACCAATGCAAAAAGATAAGGGCTCAAAGCTGACCCCTGATGCAGTCCTATCTTAATCGAGAAGTCATCGGTGTCGACATCACTTGTTCGAACACTTGTCACAACATTATTGTACATGTCCTTGATGAGGGTAATGTACTTTGCTGGGACTTTGTGTTTCTCCAAGGCCCACCACATGACATTCCGCGGTATCTTATCATAGGCCTTCTCCAAGTCAATGAACACCATATGCAAGTCCTTCTTATGCTCCCTATATCTCTCCATAAGTTGTCGTACCAAGAAAATGGCTTCCATGGTCGACCTCCCAGGCATGAAACCAAACTGATTTTTGGTCACGCTTGTCATTCTTCTTAAGCGGTGCTCAATGACTCTCTCCCATAGCTTCATTGTATGGCTCATCAGCTTAATTCCACGGTAATTAGTACAACTCTAAACATCCCCCTTGTTCTTGAAGATTGGTACTAATATACTCTGTCTCCATTCTTCTGGCATCTTGTTTGCCCGAAAAATGAGGTTGAAAAGCTTGGTTAGCCATACTATCGCTATGTCCCCGAGACCTTTCCACACCTCAATGGGGATACAATCAGGGCCCATCGCCTTGCCTCCTTTCATCCTTTTTAAAGCCTCCTTCACCTCAGACTCCTGGATGCGCCGCACAAAACGCATGCTGGTCTCATCAAAGGAGTCATTCAGTTCAATGGTAGAACTCTCATTCTCCCCATTGAACAGCTTGTCGAAGTACTCCCGCCATCTATGCTTAATCTCTTCGTCCTTCACCAAGAGTTGGCCTGCTCCGTCCTTGATGCATTTGACTTGGCCAATATCCCTCGTCTTCCTCTCCCGGATCTTAGCCATCTTATAGATGTCCCTTTCACCTTCCTTCGTGCCTAACCGTTGGTAGAGGTCCTCATATGCCCGACCCCTTACTTCACCAACAGCTCGCTTTGCGGCCTTCTTCGCCATCTTGTACTTCTCTATGTTGTCTGCACTCCTATCCAGGTATAGGCGTCTGAAGCAATCTTTCTTCTCTTTAAGCGCCTTCTGGAATCATCATTCCACCACCAGGTATCCTTATCTTCGCTTCTCCTTCCCCTGGACACTCCAAACTCCTCCGAGGCCACCTTACGAATGCAAGTCGCCATATTCATCCACACATTGTCCGCATCCCCTCCTTCCTCCCAAGGGCCCTCCTTAAATACCCTCTCCTTGAACACCTGAGCTACCTCCCCCTTGAGCTTCCACCACTTCGTTCTAGCGACCTTGGCACGCTTATCCCGCTGGACACGAATCCGAAAGCGGAAGTCAGCAACCACCAGCTTATGCTGGGGTACAACACTCTCCCCAGGTATCACCTTACAGTCTAGGCACGCACGCCTATCTTCTCTTCTCGAGAGGATGAAATCAATCTGGCTAGAGTGTTGGCCACTACTAAAAGTCACCAGATGTGATTCTCTCTTTCTAAAGAGGGTATTAGCTACAATCATGTTGTAGGCTAGAGCAAAGCTTAAGACATCTTCTCCTTCTTGATTCCTGATGCCATAGCCAAAGCCCCCATGCGCCCCTTCAAAACCTGTGTTAGATGTACCCACGTGGCCATTGAGGTCTCCTCCTATGAAGAGCTTCTCACCAATCGATACACTCCTAACCATGTCTTCCAAGCCTTCCCAGAACTCCCTCTTGGTGTTCTCATTGTGGCCTACTTGCCGGGCATATGCGCTGATAACATTGAGAACCAAGTCCTCAGCTACCAGCTTGACCAGGATAATCCGGTCCCCACGTCTCCTGACGTCTACCACTCCATACTTGAGGCTCTTGTTGATCAAGATGCCTACGCCATTTCTGTTTGCAGCCGTCCCCGTGTACCATAGCTTGAAGCCGGTATCCTCCACCTCCTTCGCCTTCTGTCCTCTCCATTTGGTTTCTTGGACGCAAAGGATATCAACACCTCTCCTCACTGCTGCATCAACTAGCTCCCGAAGCTTCCCTGTCAGAGACCCTACGTTCCAGCTACCTAAGCGAATCCTCCTAGGCTCGGCTAGCTTCCTTACCCTTTGCACTCGTCGAGTCAAATGCGAAGACCCTTGCTCATTTTCCACTACATCCGGGCGCCAATGTAGCGCGCCACTAAGGATGTGACGACCCGATCCTCGCTCACTTGCCACCGTATCCGGATCAAGATACGGCGCGCCACTTGGGGGGTGACGGCCCGGCCCTTGCCCATTTTCCACCACACCCGGGTTCCGATGTGGCGCGTCGCTGAGAGGGTTACGCCCCAACGAAAATCTTTTGGGTTTCATCTCCATAAGAGTGGCTGAGTTTTTACGTTGGCTCGCCAAGCCTATCACAACCCTCCTCCTTTACCCGGGCTTGGGACCGAGCATAATTATTTAAAAAAAAACACCGAACCGACCTTGGGCCGTAACCGGCTAGGACTCCTCCTGGCCGGGCCTTTTTATAGCGCCCCGAGGCCCCAGCCGAAGCCCAAGCCGCCCCACCCGAAAAAACCCTAACC
>NC_057797.1:438886631-438896289 GCF_018294505.1 Triticum aestivum | reverse complement strand
CGCGGGCCGGCAGCGGGAGCGGCGATGTGGGCACGGGCGGCGCCACGTGGCGAGCTGCAATTGGTCCGGGCGGGGCGACGGACGTGTCCGGCGCGGGCGCGAGGTGGTGGATCTAGGGTTTCGGGGGTAGGAGAACGAGAATTTTCGGGGGGATCTTTAAGTAGGCATAGAGGGAGCTAGGAGTGTCCAAATGAGGTGCGGTTTTTGGCCACGCGATCGTGATCGAACGCTCTAGATGAAGGAGAGGGTTTTGGTGGGTTTTGGGCCAAAATGGAGGGGTGTTGGGCTGCAACACACACGAGGCCTTTTCGGTCCCTCGGTTAACCGTTGGAGCATCAAACGAAGTCCAAATGGTACGAAACTTGACAGGCAGTCTACCGGTAGTAAACCAAGGCCGCTTGGCAAGTCTCGGTCCAATCCAGAAATGTTTAATCCCCACACACGAAAGAAAGGTAGAAATGACCACCGGAGGAGAACGAAGCGCCGGAATGCAAAATGGACAACGGGGAAATGCTCGAATGCATGAGATGAACACGTATGCAAATGAAATGCACATGATGACATGATATGAGATGCATGACAACGATAACAACACACGGAGACAAAGACCCGAACCCGAGAAAATAAAATAACTTAACACCGGAAACGGCAAGAGTTGGATTACATATAAGGAAAATCATATCCGGGGTGTTACAACACTCCACCACTGCGAAAGGATCTCGTCCCGAGATCTAGAACTGAAAGAACACCGGGTACTCAGAACGGAGGTGATCCTCGTGTTCCCGGGTAGCTTCACGGTCGGAATGGTGTGACCACTTGACTTTGAGGAATTTAATCGACTTGTTGCGAGTCTTGCGTTCAGTCTCTTCAAGAATAGCAACGGGGTGCTCACGATATGAGAGATCTTCTTGGAGCTCAATGTCCTCGAAGTTGACGATGCGGTTAGGAGTCTTGAAGCAGTTTCAGAGTTGAGAGACATGGAACACGTCATGAGCATTTGCAAAGTTTAAAGGAAGCTCGAGTTGATAGGCGAGATCGCCTCTCTTGCTGACGATCTTGAAAGGTCCCACGTATCTAGGGGCAAGCTTCCCTTTGATACCGAAGCAACGAGTACCTTTCATATGAGAGACGCGGAGGTAAACATGATCTCCGATCTCGAAAGCCAAATCACAGTGCTTACTATCATAGTAGCTCTTCTGGCATGATTGGGCTGCTTTGAGGTTATCTCGAATGACTTTGCACATTTCCTCTGCCTCTGTGATTAAGTCATTGCCGAGAAGCTGACGTTCACCGGTTTCAGACCAGTTGAGAGGGGTACGACACTTCCTGCCATACAGAATTTCAAATGGGGCCTTGCCCGAACTTGCTTGAAAACTGTTGTTGTAGGAGAATTCAGCATAAGGAAGACAATCCTCTCACTTCATGCCGAAGGAGATCACACAAGCCCTGAGCATATCTTCAAGAATCTGATTGACACGCTCGACTTGACCGCTAGTTTGAGGATGGAAAGTTGTGCTGAAGCGGATGTTGGTGCCCATGGCTTTCTGAAAAGAATCCCAAAACTTGGAGGTAAAGATGTTGCCATGGTCTGAAGAGATCACTTGTGGAATACCGTGCAGAGAGACAATTCGAGAGGTATAGAGCTCCGCTGCAGTGATTGACTCTTTGATAGGCAGAAAGTGAGCCACTTTAGTGAGTTTGTCGATGACAACGAATATAACATCATTGCCACACTTGGACTTTGGAAACCCAGTCATGAAGTCCATCTCAATGTGGTCAAACTTCCATTCTAGAATGGCAAGAGGTTGGAGGAGACCCGCTGGCCTTTGGTGTTCTGCCTTCACTCTTCTGCAGACATCACATTCATTCACGAATTGAGCAATCTCGCGCTTCATTCGAGTCCACCAATAAGCCTGCTTGAGGTCCTGATACATCTTCGTGCTCCCAGGGTGGATGGAGAGGAGAGAATTGTGAGCCTCGTTCATGATCACTTTACGAAGGTCACCTTTGGGAACAACAATACGATCCTCGAAGAAGAGAGTATCCTTGTCATCAAGGCGGTAGCACTTGTACTTGGGTTGACTCTTGGCAATCCCAATCTTCACCTTCTTCACCATAGCATCAAGAAGCTGAGCTTGGCGAATCTGGTCTTCCAAGGTAGGAGAGACTTGAAGATTGGCGAGGAAACCTTGAGGAACGACTTGCAGATTAAGCTTGCGGAAAGCTTCACAAAGCTCGGGTTGCTAAGGCTTGAGAATAAGACTGTTGCAGTAAGCCTTCCTGCTCAATGCGTCAGCAATCACATTGGCCTTGCCTGGAGTATACTCGATACTCGGATTATACTCTTGGATCATTTCGACCCATCAAGTCTGCCTGAGGTTGAGATTAGGCTGAGTGAAGATGTACTTGAGACTCTTGTGGTCAGTGAAGATGTCCACTTTTCTTCCCAATAAGAGATGTCTCCAAGTCAAAAGAGCATGCACAACTGCCGCCAACTCGAGGTCATGAGTGGGGTAGTTCTTCTCATTGGGCTTCAACTGGCGAGAGGTATAAGCCACAACTTTCTTCTCTTGCATCAACACTGCGCCAAGACCTTGGAGAGAGGCATCACAAAATACCTCGTACGGTTTGGATTCATCAGGAGGAGTCAGAACTGGAGCAGTGATCAATTTCTCTTTCAAAGTGTTGAAAGCAATGTCACACTCCGGAGACCAAACGTACTTGACGTGCTTCTGGAGAAGATTTGAGAGAGGCTTCGCGATCTTAGAAAATTTTTCAACGAATCTTCGACAGTAGCTTGCGAGACCGAGGAAGCTACGGAGTTGCTTCACGTTTTGAGGAGGTTCCCAATTCACAATTGCAGACACCTTCTCAGGATTCACCGCAATGCCCTTGGCAGAGATGATATGCCCAAGATAAAGAACCTCATCGAGCCAAAATTCGCACTTGGAGAACTTGGCGTAGAACTGGTGTTCCCTGAGCTTATCGAGTACCAAACGCAAGTGCTTGGCATGATCTTCCTTGTTCTTCGAGAAAACCAGAATGTCGTCGAGATAGACCAAAACGAAGTCATTGGTGTAGGCGTTGAAGATGAAGTTCATCATGCGAGAGAACATCGGAGGAGCGTTGACGAGGACAAAAGACATGACAGTGTATTCATATGAGCCATAGCTTGTCCTGGAAGCCGTCTTGGGAATATCTTGCTCACGGATTCGAATCTGATGATAACCCATACGAAGATCAAGCTTGGAGAATACTTGGGCGCCTTTGAGTTGTTCGAACAACTCGTTGATGTTGGGAAGTGGGTATTTGTTCTTGATAGTCTTCTTGTTCAATGGATGGTAATCAACAAAAAGTCAGTCCGTTCCATCCTTCTTCTTCACAAAAAGAACACCACAGCCCCACAAAGAAGAACTAGGCCGGATGAGACCCATTCTCTCTTGAATATCGAGTTGCTTCTTCAGCTCCTTCAACTCTTCAGGTCCGAGCTTGTAAGGACGCTTGCACACTGGTTCCGTGCCAGGCTCAAGATCGATGACGAATTCAACTGGCCGGTGCGGAGGCATTCCTGGAAGCTCTTCTGGAAAAACGTCTTGATATTCGCAAACGACTGGAATTTGCGAGATAGCATCCAGTTCACCCTTCTCATTAAGTGAAAACAGACGAATGGTATCATCACGAGCGGCAAAGACAATTACATCCTCAGACGAATGAGTCAATTGAATCTGCCTGGCTGCACAATCAAGATGCGCCTTGTGCTTAGAAAGCCAATCCATCCCGAGAATAAGATCAATATCCGAGTTGCCAAGGACCATCGGAGAAGAAAGAAAGTTGTAATCACCCAGCGTGATAGTAACATCCGGAGCCATCATTTTGGTGTTCATGAACAAACCCGGAGAAGAAACCGCTATCGGCTTAGGCAAATCAATAGTATGCACATCATGCATGGATGCAAAAGGCTTCGATAAAAATGATAAAGATGCACCAGTGTCAAAAAGAACTCTTGCGGGAATGTCATTAACAGGAAGGTTACCCATAATCACATCTGGCAAGTCATTTGCCTGAGCTGCATTCAGCAAGTTGACCATGGCGGATTTGGTGTTATGCTTGACCATAGCTGTACTTGCTGATCTCACAGGAGGAGGAGGAGGGAGACGCCTCTGGTTGAAGCACTTGTTGGCATAGTGACCCTTCTGTTGGCATTTGTTGCACGTGACCTCTGAAAGCGGACGATGATACAGAGCACTTGATCTTGGAGCTTGAGACGAAGTCTTGTTCTCAAAACCAGGGTTGGGTGGGTGGGAAGATCCACTGCCACCTTTGCTTTTCTGATACGGCTGACAAAACGGAGGAGGAGGAAGCCAATACTTCTACTACTTGGCCACTTGAGTAGAGGAAGAAGGAGTAGCATCTCTGACTCGCTTCTTGGAAGCATCACACCTCAGTTGAGCAGCCTCTTGCTTCAATGCCATGTTGTAGAACTCATCGTACCTCAAGGGCTCAAAGAGAACAAGAACTAGCTGAATTTCTTCTCTGAGACCACCCCTGAACTGGTATATCATGCTCTTCTCATCAGGGACGTCCTGCTTAGCAAAGCGGGCGAGCTTCTGAAACAACTTGTTGTAGTCATAGACAGACAAAGAGCCTTGCTTCAGGTTGCGGAATTCCTCACGCTTGCTTTCAACCACGCTCTGAGGGATATGATGAGCTTTGAAGTCTTGACGGAATTCATCCCAGGTAATCACACATCCTCCTCTGGAATCCTTGTACTGCTGGAACCATTCTGCAACTTGGTCTTTGAGTTGGAAGGAAGCGAACTTGACAAAGTCCTCAGGCCTGACGTTACTGCACTCGAAATGCTTGCACAGATCCACGAGCCAATCGTCAGCATCAGTTGCCTCAACACAATTGTTGAAAGTCTTTGGCCCGTTAGCAAGGAACTGGTTGAGTGTAGCAAAGTGATTCTGATTGTTGCCTTGGTTGCCTTGGTTCGCTTGATTGCGCTCTTGAAGAATTTGCATGATCAACTGCGTGTTTGCATTGCTTGCGTCCATCACAGCTTGCCATGCCTCCGAAGGAGGTGGAGGATCCTGATTCTGATTCTGATTGGTGCTCTTAGCGGTAGCCACCTGAAGAGGTTGACAACCATTAGCACATTGATAGATAAAATGAAGCTGAATCCAACGGAATGAAAATTGCAACATATAGTCTTCACATCCGAACATAAGAACGAATGCATTCCTCTTGAAATGGTCACATATCCAGAAATTGAGAAGCCAGTTAGAATTTATGTAGAGGAATAAATCAACAAGGTACGGATCAAGAACGAATACTCGGTAAGAAATCCCAATATCAAACCAAATATCTGTGGAAGAAGCACTAGAGCTACAAGAATTTCCACCTATGAAACTCCCAAACCTTTCCGGTTATGCAATCAGGTGTTGGGGATACAGGGGAAGCATAATATCTCACCCAAATCTAGCAAATCCTACATCCAGTTGTATCCATCCTTCAACACATAACCGAGAAAAACTTCGGAAACCATCTACCTCAACCTTCGAAAAGCATCCGTTATACAAGTTATGGCGATACTCCCGAACTCCCGCCCCAGTACTGGGTGGCGTCGAGGTTATCTCACCAACGAAATGCATAAAAGAGATTTTCGATGTCGGCGTGCTAAACTCAGGTATTCCAGAACTGCAACGATAAAATTGTGACGACAACACCTCGGAGCTCAACTCCCCGGGACACTGCCACAACCCCTAAAGACAGGAGGCACCAAGAACAATGTTCTCGTCACAAAACCATCAGAATGATTCCAAGATACCCGCGTGATCCTAAAAAAAATTAGTGAAATTTGAGAAGAGAAGAGTCAAAACTCTACCTCAGGATGCCTTACCAGAGCGATGAGGAGACTGGGAAGTAAAAAGAATTCCTAAAGTCTCCAATATATAATTCCTAAATGATTCAAAACATTTTTCTAGACTCAACAACGAATGCTAAAAATGATCAAGCAATGGGGGCTCCTAAGGTCGGGGAAGGCTCTGATTACCAACTTGTAATGCCCTCGATGCGGCTATAGCTCCCACGTGTCGAGGCATGACTTAGAGGCATAACCGCATTGAAAGCAATGTGGCAAGTTAGGCAATCTTCACAACATCCCATGTAATATGGATAATAAAGGGGAGATACATAGTTGGCTTACACTCGCCACATCAATCAAAGTACATAAATACCATTACAACATTCAAACACTCATGGCCCGACTACGGCGCCAAAATAAAAGAACAACCCAACATGCGACACGGTCCCGATCACCCCAACTGGGCACCACTACTGCTCATCGGGGAAAGACATGTAGTATCGGCATGAGTCCTCGTCGAACTCCCACTTGAGCTCAAGCGCGTCATCTGGAACGGAATCATCAGGCCCTGCATCTGGTTTAAATAGTAATCTGTGAGCCACAGGGACTCAGCAATCTCGCACCCTCGCGATCAAGACTATTTAAGCTTAATAGGTAAGGCAAGGAAAATATATGGAGCTTCAGCAAGTGACTAGCATATATGGTGGCTATCCTGTTCGCAACAGAGAGCGAGAAGAGGAGGCAAAGCATGAACGAGAAACTAGAGGGCATCCTGCGGCAAGCATTACTCCAACACCGTGTTCACTTCCCGGACTCCGCCGAGAAGAGACCATCATGGTAACTCACACTGTTGATTCATTTTAATTAAGTTAAGGTTCAAGTTATCTACAACCGGACATTAACAAATTCCCATCTGCCCATAAACACGGGCACGGCTTTCGAAAGTTCAAATCCCTGCTGGGTAGTCCCGACTTAGCCCATGACAAGCTCTCACGGTCAACGAAGAAATAGACCTCCTCCCGAGACATTCCGATCAGACTCGGTATCCCGGTTCTTCAAGACACTTCGACAAGTTAAAACAAATCCAACAACACCACCTAGACGTGCCGACAAATCCCGATAGGAGCTGCACATAGCTTGTTCTCATGGCACACCAGATGAGCAAGACATCGGGTAGGCCAGCCCAGAGTTGCCCCTGGTAGCCCCGGACATCGCTCGGTTGGACCAACACTCAGAGGAGCACTGGCCCGGGGGGGGCTTAAATAAGATGACCCTCGGGCTCCGGAAACCCAAGGGAAAAAGAGGCTAGGTGGCAAATGGTAAAACCAAGGTTGGGCATTGCTGGATAAGCTTTAATCAAGGCGAACTATCAAGGGGTTCCCATTATAACCCAACCGCGTAAGGAACGCAAAATCCGGGAACATAACACCGATATGACGGAAATTAGGGCGGCAAGAGTGGAACAAAACACTAGGCGAGAGGCCGAGCCTTCCACCCTTTACCAAGTATATAGATGCATTAAGATAACATGGCAATATAATGATATCCCAACAAGTAAATAATGTTCCAACAAGGAACGGTCTCCAATCTTCACCTGCAACTAGCAATGCTATAAGAGGGGCTGAGCAAAGCGGTAACATAGCCAATCAATGGTTTGCTAGGACATGGTGGGTTAGAGGTTTGACATGGCAATTTGGGAGGCATGATAAGCAAGTGGTAGGAATCGTAGCATAGGCATAGCAAAAGAGCGGGCATCTAGCATAGCAAAGATAGTAGTGATTTCGAGGGTATGATCATCTTGCCTGCAAAGTTGTCAGAGTTGACTGGATCCTCGAAAGCAAACTCAACGGGCTCCTCGTTAGCGAACTCGTCTCCCGGCTCTACCCAAATAAGACAAACAAGCAACAAGGACACAATCAACCACGTGCAAACTCAAACAACATGATGCAAGGATGGTATGCTATGCGGGATGCAATATGTGATGCATATGCAGGATTTCACAAGGAATGAATGAACCTGGCCTCAACTTGGAAAACCAAGTGTGCCACTGGAAATATGTGATGAAATCGCTTGGAAACGATATAAAGATTGCCGGAATCGGAGTTACGGTTTGGAAATGGCAAGCATTTCAAATATGGCCATGTTCTGCGATTTACAACAAGTAGCCATCTAAATGCAACAAGATGAACATGCTACAGAACCCAAACATGGCATCAAAATACATGGCAGGGATCCACTCATGATGATTAACAAAGGACTAGCACTGAGCTACGGCTAATTCATCCATTAACAGGTTCAAAAAAGCATGGCAAAAATGCATTTGGCAAACAGATCTCAGACTTGGTGAAATTAACACTTGTCGGGAATTTCAGCTCAGATAGCACTCTTTGGAGCATGAAAACAATATGCTACAGGATCTGAACATGGCAAAGTAAAGCATGGCGGGGAGCTACTCAAAGAGCTTAACAAAAGTCCCTTAGTGACCTTGAGCCAAAAGGGATCAGAAAATACATTTGCAACATTTGAACATGGCAAAAACATAATCAGATCACAGACCTAGTGAAAACTGGTGCATGCTGAAATAGATATCAAGTAGGCATGTTTACGAGCTTGATGCACTCACTACAGAGCAAGTCATGACAATCTAAGCATGCACCCATCAGGAATACACAAAATGCAAGCTAGACATGGCAAGAACAATAACATAGCATGCACGGATCAACTACAACATCCTCGGCAAAATCGCTAACAAGTAGACAATCTTCTTAGATTCACGAAATAGCAAAAGTAGAGCTCGGTTGACTCAAGCTAGGGTGCTCCATAATTGCAAACAAAGACATGGATGGATAGAGCACTACAAGATTAAGAAAACATCCTTACTGATCATCCTCAAAAGAGGCACGGATCACTAGGAAACAACATGAACATATGGCATAATGAGATAAACAGTCCAAGGACTTAGTGGAATTGCTAAGTCCCTGAAATCAGCATCAACGAATGCTCCACTTTGCAAGCTTGTGCTAGTCACCACACACATCACAAAAATATATGGGTTGCACCTCTGGATAGATGGCAAAGCATATAACAAAACTCATGAAGAGCTCAGGGGCATATCATGCACACAATAATCATGGCAAAAATGACAAATACCTAATTGGAGCAGCAGATCTGACAATTATCTCAAATAGCACTCTTCCAACAGCATTTCGGGCATCAAGATGAACTCAAATGAAAATGATGCAATGAGATGAAATGATGTACTCTCTGAGGTGAACATTTTGATATGTGCCTAAAACGGAGTTACGTATGCAAAGTTACGACATGATGAACATGGGCAAATAATTAGGGTTTCGGGCAAAAAAAGTCAACTGATCCAATTTCCAGATCTGGATCCGGTGGCACACTTTACGAGGTTTGCCGGAAAATCGTCGGGGCCGCCGGAGGAGAAGTCGGCCGGAGCGGGGAGGAGCTCTCCGGCTCCTCGGAGTGGGGGAGGAGCTTGCCGGCGTGGAGGCAAGGTCCGGCGGGGTCGGCGGCGGTCAGGTGTGAGGTGGAGCGGCGAGGTGGCGGCTGGGCACGGCGGTGGAGCGGTGAGGTGGTGGCTGCTGGCGCGGCGGAGAAGAAGAGGCGGCGGGGCGGCATGGATCTGGCCCGCGCGATCGGCGGGGAGGGCCGGCCTCGGGCCCTCGCGGGACGGCGGCGGGAGCGGCGATGTGGGCACGGGCGGCGCCATGTGGCGAGCTGCAATTGGTCCGGGCGGGGCGGCGGACGTGTCCGGCCGGACCGGACGTGTCC
>NC_057797.1:438879340-438886435 GCF_018294505.1 Triticum aestivum | reverse complement strand
TCTTTAAATAGGCATAGAGGGAGCTAGGAGTGTCCAAATGAGGTGCGGTTTTCGGCGACGCGATCGTGATCGAATGCTCTAGATGAAGGTGAGGGTTTTGGTGGGTTTTGGGACAAAATGGAGGGGTGTTGGGCTGCAACACACACGAGGCCTTTTCGGTCCCTCGGTTAACCGTTGGAGCATCAAACGAAGTCCAAATGGTACGAAACTTGACAGGAGGTCTACTGGTAGTAAACCAAGGCCGCTTGGCAAGTCTCGATCCAATCCGGAAATGTTTAACCCCCACACACGAAAGAAAGGTAGAAATGACCACCGAAGGAGAACGAAGCGCCGGAATGCAAAACGGACAACGAGGAAAATGCTCGAATGCATGAGATGAACACGTATGCAAATGCAATGCACATGATGACATGATATGAGATGCATGACAACGATAAGAACACACGGAGACAAAGACCCGAACCCGAGAAAATAAAATAACTTAACGCCAGAAACGGCAAGAGTTGGATTACATATAAGGAAAATCATATCCGGGGTGTTACAGTATGATGGGCCAAAGTGCAGAGTAGTTAGGTTCCTTCTTCATTTACTACTTTCTGTTTTGTAAAACACATTGTTTGTACTTATTTAAGCTATCAAAAGATTTTGCAAGATATTGAACTTGGCCATATAAATGCCCTGCAATATTTGGCACTGCCATAAAATGGTTGGGGTAATATTTTAAGCCATTTGATTTTCGAATAAATGCAAAAGAACTAAAGTGGATGTTTTAGTCATTCCTTTTTGGTGATAACGTTTGAATAAGCAAACAAGTGACCTAGTGTTTCTCCACCATAATTAAGTATGCATTATTTGCCATCACATGAACTTTTTTTAGTCTTGACATTTGAAAACATTCATAGTTTGACTTTAATTTAAAAAATTGAATCAACATGGGATCTGGCATCAGTAAAAATGATGACATGACATCATTAGCAGGGGATTACTGTAGCTTGATTATCCGAGCGTTACAAATCTCCTCCACTACAAGAAATCTCGTCCCGAGATTTAAGAGTTGGAGTAAGGGGGAAGCTATAAGGACGAATGTCTGAAAGGATCAGCACCCGGTAGTTATCTCAAGGAAGGAGATTTTAGAAGCACTAGGATGTATCGACTGTGCTATACAGAGATTCAACTAGTTTTAACCAGGTAGGCATCCAGCTGATGCCTAAAATAGGTGATGAAGGGGGGGTTCAGAGAATCGGGAATAGATCATCACTCAGACGGTGGCTCATGACAACACACAAAGCCAAGAGCAAATGATACTTCATAATAAAGGACATACAAGAGAGTCAGGTTTCAATCCTGTGGAACTGTGGGTTATGGGCCCACCATGTGGGTTAAAAGTAGAAAGGGGGCTGATAGCAAGACATGTCAGATGATAGACTATCAGTTATGTTGCCAACAACGTTGGTACCAAGGGCGAGGGACGAAGAGAACTATTTTCCTACTCGTTGAACGAGGCGGACCAATAGGCAAAGTTCTCATCCATCAGTGGTTACCGGAATGTCAACATCAATAATAACAAGGTCATACTGACAAATTGTACACTGAGGTGTTTTCATAAGCAGGGAACTATTACTGCTTAGATCTCAAAAACCACAAGAAAGTTTAAACAAAACAATGGAAAAGAAAAGGTGATCATTAGATTACTCAGAACATTGGAAAGGAAAATGTGTTTACACACAAGAATTGGGAGTATATCCTTCCCAAAGGGGAAGCGGAGCAGGGTATACATGATATGACAGCAAGTTCAAAAGCATTTAGATAAAAGGGGGCGAGGGAAGAATCATGATATTACCCATACAACGGTGTTTGGATAATAGATCAAGAAACATTCGACAATGCACTTACAATGTTCTTGTTTATATGCGGAATACCTCAGTCATGCTTCAAGGTAGCATTAACATGGTGTTACAAGTAGGGTTGGAGTTGAAGATCACAAGAAATACTCAAGGAACAATTGCAGGAATAGAAAGGAGTCCAAGGTATAACCAAGACATGATCAAACATGTGTTGGAAAGAAGACAAGGGAGTTGTCGATGATAACTCAAATCATCAAAGGTCGAGGATGGTATTTCTTATCACGAATTCGATTGATATCCTGGAAAAGCTCAGAATGTTGATGATGATCACGACACATTTGTTGAGAGATTTCATGAAGATTTAATCGATCGGCGATGACATCCAGTCAAAGGAATGATGAATCGAAAGGTTATTGGAACCATGGTTACAACACAAACTCGAAATTAAGCTTGTTGTTCAAGGCGAAATGATAAGATGAGGAAGATCGACGTAAGCTTAGCTCATCGTCGGAACTTGCTCCAGGCATAAGGACCAGGTAGCATAGTTAAAAAGTTGACATGATAAAAATATAGCTGATCAGGCTAGGAATGAGGTGATGGGGTATAAAGCTTCCCAATATCAAGTACTAGGTGTAATGCCAGAAGGTAATACGGAGTAGAGGTTGGACGGGGGAAGGATTTGTAGAAGACAAGTAATTGTAACTTACCCAGTAAATGGGATCAAGGAGGAAATATGGTCGGGACCATGATCCAATTCACGATACCAAAAGAATTATTCAAATGATTAAATATCCTTGCAAGAATCTTTCATGATAAGTCCCACACTGTGTCCGTGGGCATGAACACAAGGTTCAGGGTCGACTCCCACTTCTACAATGCATAACCTTTCATTTTACTTCTCGCTCTTGATGAAGCTATAGTATTGAAATTTATTTGACGAAAAGCCAGTGGAGTATAACCCGCATAACTTTCGAGTTCACACAGATTAGGGAAGGCATAGGTTCAACCCATTGGGGCATCTTAGGAACATATATCATAAATTTCGAGAATATTTAGCACAAGCTCGGTAGTAGAGCACGTTTGAGAAAGCGGAGGATGCAATTTACCAAAAGCATTATGTATCCTAGGAAGGGCTCAAAAGCTTATTGAATATGAAGGGCGTTATCGGATAAAATCCGAAAGGGGGGGGTCTGGTTGTCCACAAGGGATCTGATGTGAGCATCAATATTCAACCAGAGGAAGAAAGAATGCAAGGAGATTAGATTATAGAAACAACAGACTAACTCATAGCTCAATTGCAAAGGAATTATGAATTCCAAGACAAGGGATAAGAAGCAATGCTCTGATTAGGGATGGATAGGTAGAATAGCCTTAGGGGTACAATCAATGGCGATTTGATTGATCGAGATTCAACACATGTTAAAATGACGTCTGAGCCAGAAGGATGAATTCTAGGATCTGATTGACGATTGCGAGCATTCACAACATATTGTATCAATGGACTCAAAATGATAATGACAAAGGCTGACAATAAGTTTACTAGACTTATGGTATTAACCATAATGCAAGCAAGCAAGAAATTCAAGAACAATAGGCTGTTGAGGATTTTCATAAGAACGAATGGTATTACGAAGACTTTTCTGAAGTACATGAATCAACTGAGGATGAGTGGATACTCGATAGGTGCACAAAGTTATCCATAGGGGTATTTAGATGACAAGGAACTGCAAGGCAGTAAGCTCAAAGGATTCTCGGAAAAAGGAGAGCAGTTCAGGGCATCTTGTAATAACAAGATCAATGGGATAGAATGTAAGATTGGCAAGTGTGTCTATTTATCCATAAGGATATTTCGGTGGTAGGGAATTTGCAAAGGCAACAGTCACAAAGTCTCGAGAGAATATCGTAGAGTATCTTCGGAATCTTCTGATGCAGCAGGCAATCATCTGAAATAAGGGGCTCTCCAGGCGGATGTGATCACGAGATCCTAATGTTTGAGTTAGTAAAACCATTTAACCCGAATAGAAGAGAGATCAGAGTCCCAGAGTATAGACGGGGAATAAAAGATCCTAATACCACTCAATTGGCGACGTGGGCTCGTAAGACACACAACCAAGTTAGTAAAACTGTTTTCGGTTTCTAGACTCAACTTCGGCCAAGGAGTTGAAAAGGGGGATCCTACAGGCAGTCGGCTCTGATACCAACTTGTGACGCCCTCGATTCAATCGTACACTAATCATACATGCAAATGTGTACGATCAAGATCAAGGACTCACGGGAAGATATCACAACACAACTCTAGACACAAATTAAAATAATACAAGCTTTGTATTACAAGCGAGGGGCCTCGAGGGCTCGAATACATAAGCTCGAATACACCAGAGTCAGCGGAAGCAACAATATCTGAGTACAGACATAAGTTAAACAAGTTTTGCCTTAAGAAGGCTAGCACAAAAGCAACATCGATCGAAAAGGCAAGGCCTCCTACCTGGGAGCCTCCTAACTACTCCAAGTCGTCAGCGGCCATCACGTAGTAGTAGGCACCCTCGGGGTAGCAGTAGTCATTACTGGTGTCATCTGGCTCCTGAGATTTGTCATCTGGTCGCAACAATCGGGTATGGGGGAAAAGAGGTAGCAAAGCAGCCGTGAGTACTCATCCAAAGTACTCGCAAGTCTTACATCAGATCTAAACTAAGTATGCATCTGTATCAAAGGAATGGGTTGTATCTGTGGACTAAACTACAAAATGCCAGAAGGGAAGGGGAAAGCCTAACCTATCGAAGACTAGCATCTTCTCGAAACCACCATCTTGCAGCAATAGGAGGGAGTAGAGTAGCATAAAGTAAAGTAGTAGAAGTGTTATCAACCTCGGCCAGAGATCCTTTCTCGACTCCCTGCGAGAAAGCAATCCCAGAGCCATACTATCCATTTCTCATATCCATTTCTCATCACACACTGTTTCTCATAACCACTTCTCATCTCAAGTATCCAGTTCTAGTTGTATCGATCGAGATACAACTCCAATTGTCCGTTACCGTAGGACAGGCTATCGATAGATGTTTTGTTCCCTGCAGGGGTGCACCAACTTACCCACCACGCTCGATTAACTCCGGCCGGACACACTTTCCTGGGTCATGCCCGGCCTCGGCCAAACAATACGCCGCAACCCGACCTAGGCTTAATAGAGAGGTCAACATGCTGGACTAAGCCTATGCCCCCAGGGGTCATGGGCCATCTCCCCAGGAACTCCTGCACGTTGCGTACGCGGCCGGTGAGCAGACCTAGCCACATCCTTCAACAAGGTAGGTGCTTACCAGTCCAACCCGGCGTGCGCCGCTCAATCGCTGACGTCTATTAAGCTTCGGCTGATGTATATGACGCAGAACGCCCATACTATGCCCACATGATGGTTAGTGCTATCAGGCCAGAGGCCCCTCGGATCAAATATCCAAACCGTAGTGGATTAGGAGCATGCGGTAATGAGCAGAGACTCACGACCGATGTGACCCCGTCGCCCCGTCTCGAGTACTTGCAGCAAGGGCTAGGAATGCCCGGCCACGCCTCGTAAGTATCTCGCGGGCACCTTCCAGGTCAACCCGACTCCACATCACTCGCTATTAAGCTCGCGCGGGTACCCCTCAGGGCCGACCCGTCTTTAGTAACATGGATCAGTGTAAAGTCATAGTAACTGTGTGTCTAACACCAAAGGGAAAACCCGAGGAATCAACCCCGGTGAATCCCACTCTATGTTATCATCAAGGTGAACGTAAGAGGATCCACCCTCGAGGTTCACATTTGATGGGTTGCACGACAGAGCCGTAACGGAAGTGGTTTAAGGAGGAAATCACGCTCGATGACCACGACCGATTAGCTACACTACAGAGGTCTCATCAGGAGTGATGTATGAGGTTCCACCCTCGGCACTCGATGGTAACTGTGCAGAGTTGTTCAACTAGGGTGGTGATGTGCGGTGTCGGGACCTGGACGTCGATCACGTTGATCGAGTCATCGAACATAAAGCGGGGCAACTAGGACAAGGTGGGGGTCACTGATGGATCACTAACCAACCTATACTAAGCAGTTTAGGACAAGCAGGTAAGGTATGAAAGCAGGTAACAACAATAGGCTATGCATTAGAGTAGGATCATATAGAAAGCAGTAGCAGTTCTAATGCAAACATGAGAGGGAAAGAAATGGGCGATATCAGAATGCTCAAGGGGGGTTTGCTTGCCTGGTTGCTCAGATAAGAAGGAGGGGTCGTCGGTGACGTAGTCGATCACAGCGGCATCAGCAGGGGCCTCAGGGTCTACCAGAGAGAAGAGGGGGAGAAACAGTAAATACAGAGCAAACACATGCATGGCAAGACAAAAAGCAGTGCTAGGGGTGTTCTAACGCAGTACTACGCGATACTGGCGAAGGGGGATAACATCCGGAAAGTTTTCCCGGAGTTAAGCATTTTTCGCACAAATGAAATAGAGGGGAAAGTTGCATGTTCACTATGCTAAGGGCATGTGGCGGACGAACGGACTACGTATTCGGATTCGTCTCGTTGTTCTGAGCAACTTTCATGTACAAAGTTTTTTCATCCGAGCTACGATTTAATTTCTATGAATTTCTAAAAAATTTAGCATTTTTCTGAAGTTCCTAGATTTATTATTGAAAAGAATTAAAAACATAATAAACATTTTATACTCAGCACGGGCTAGCCACAGCCAATGACATGTGGGGCTAGGGGCTTGGTTGACCCAGTCAATTAGTCCAGTCACAGTTGACTAGTCAACTGTTGACTGATCAAACCTGGGTAGTGGGGCCCAGGTGGCATTCTCACAGATTTAGTATTTCCCTTTTAAAGAGATAACTAGAGGTGGGGTCTACCTGTCATTGACCGGGAGGGTACTTAAATTAGTTTAAATCTAATCTAAGTTAATGGCCTTGGGCCCATGGGTCAGTAGTAGTGGGGGTTAGTTTAGGGGGGTGGTTTAGCCCCGTAGTTAAACTAGGCCGGCCCCCGTAGATAGAGGCCAAGCCAGCGGCGGCCTCACTGGGACTCCCGCGCCGAAGGGGCCTCGACGAGGGACGACGAGCGGCGCCGGCAGCATAGTACGGCGAGTAGGGCGAGCGGGGAATAGGGCGCGGCAAGTCGCGATCGGCGGCAGGCAAGGGCGCGGCCAGGTGGAACCGCTGCGGCCGGACACGCGCGAGCGACAGCAGCACTGGCGGCGGCGGCGGCCGCCCATCGGCAAGCAACAACACG
>NC_057797.1:438878624-438879158 GCF_018294505.1 Triticum aestivum | reverse complement strand
TCAGCGCACGGGGTAGCGGCGCGGGTGCGTGCGGGCCGCATCCAGGGCGCGGCCATGGGCAAGAACAGGCACAGGCACATGCGCGTACACTGAGGCTCGAACGCGGCCATTGAAGAGGACATCCGAGCTCGAGGACGACGGCAAACGGCGACAAATCGACAAGAGGGAGAGGGCGTTTGGGAAGAGTGTCTCACAACGGTGCCGGGGACGAGGTCAGGGAGGCCGGTGAGGTCGCGGGGGTGTAGATCGACGGCGATGACGTGCGGTGGCCGAAGGAGAGGAGACGAGGTTGATGGCAATGGCTACGCAGCTCCCCTCCTAGCTCCGATGCCCGGAACGGACGCGGACGAGCGCGACGAATGTCCAGGACATGCTCCCGCCCGCCGGAGAGGTCGGTGGACGCGTCAATGATGGCGAGGAAGCGGTGACCGCGTGAGCTTGCGAGCTCAAAATCGACCCACGGGAGAGGGGGGCGGACGATGGGGATCCAAGGGGATGGGAGAGGGCGAGCTAGGGTTTCGGGGATGCTAGGCC